>NC_067400.1:617426443-617726443 GCF_016432865.1 Antechinus flavipes
TTGGGCTGTAGGGATGAGAGTCAAGCGACTGGTGACGGTGAAGGTGTCGGGCCCGGGTCCCGCCGTCCTGCTCTCGTTGCTCCAGCCGACCGACGGAGGGGACCAGGAGATCCGAGCCGGCGGGCGGCCCCCTCTGGAAACACAGGTGGCCACAGCTACGGGGGCCGGACCCGAGGTCACCGTGTAGGCCTCTGCGCGGTTCTCAGGTTTAGCTGGGGGAGAATGAGAAGACGAGTAAGATTTATTGTGGAGTTTGGGGGGGAGTCGGCTCCTTTCTGCGGGTCCTCGGTTTCCTCACCCATAAAATGGGGAGGGGCTACTCTTCCAACCCTAAGATTCAATATTCTTAACCTATGTTCTAAGGTTCCAGCTAGTCCTAGTTCCATGTTCTAATATTCAAAGTTCCAAGGGCCTTTCTCTGTCCCAGGTTGAAATTTTATGTTTTATGTTCTAGGAGACCCCTTCCCCAGCTCTGATGTTCATTGTTCTACATTCTAAGATCCCTCCCAGCTTAGAACATTCTACATTCTCATGTTCCTCCCAGCACTTACATTTTATATTCTGCCCCTCTCAGCTCTGATGTTCTATGATGTTTCTAGCTCCGACAGTCTATGTCCCATTTTCTAACGGGAATTTTCCATGTAAGTGAGAGGAGAACACTGAACTTGATGGCTTGGAAGCGCCCTTTCTGCCCTGGGTTGGGATGTTAGGATGAGTTATGGGTCCCTAGTGTCCCGAGAGGCCAGGGGAGAGACCCCTGGGGAGCCAGCGAGGTCCTCGCTTCAGGACCCAGGCTTCTTCCACCCTCACCTCTCCTCGCAGGGTCCGGGGCCCCGCTTGCCCTCTTGGTTCCCCTCCCTGGGTGTTCACTTACCCAGAATTCTGAGCCAGGTGGTGCCTTTCCTGTTGCCCCCAGGGAAGGTGGCAAACTCACAGGTATAATTGGCTTCATCCTCGGCCCTCAGATCCTGAATGATTAGGGAGGCATCGTGGAACTTGGAACCTGGACCCTGGCTCTGGGACACGAATGCCAGGCGTTCTGCTCCGGGCCCCGTGCTCGGGAAGCCGGCTCCGTGGGTTGGGTGGAAGACAGCTATACTTAAGCGATCGCTGCTCTGGCCGTTGCGTAGCCATGTTATCTGGGATACCTGGACCTCATCTTCCCCAGGTGCCAGGTGGCACGGGAGCTGCACAGTTGTCCCCAGAAGGCCAGACACCACTGGAGATACAGACACCCGAGGGGTCTGAGGTGCTGGGCAGGGAAGGGGTGCGGCGTGGGGAGAAGAGAGAGAAGTATATTAAGAACTGAGAACAGCACTGGTCAGGGAAGGGGAAGAGAGGGGAGAGGGGTCAGGGAACAAATGGTGGAGGGAAGACGGTTTTGAAATTCAATGCTTTGAGGTTCTCCCTGACTCTAGTATTCCATGTTCTAAGCATGTTCCCAACACTGACACTCTGTTTTCATTCTACACTCCGTGTTCTAAGGTCCATCCTAACACTGACATTCTATGTTCTAAAGTCCTCCAGTTCCACATTCCATGTTCTAAGCTCCCTAGTTCTAAGGTTCTCCCCCCAGCATTAACATTTTACATTCTAGGGTCTCACCTAGTTTTGACATTGTGTTCTAAGCTGATGTAGTGTGTTCTAAAGTCTCTTCCAGCTTTAGCATTCTCTTTCTCTTGTTCTATTGGCTTTGCTCCTCTAGATCTGATTCTATGGTGGAATCTAAGGGCATCGGGGAGGATTAGGGAAAGGTGGTCTAGTGGAGGCTAGGAGGGTATATGGAGGCATGAGAGGTCAGAGAGAAAAAGTAGAGAAAGTTGACAGAGACCGGAGAGACAGGAGTCCAGTCAGAAGAGAGAGGTCCTGAGGTGGGAGGCGGGGGTGACTCAAGTTCAGGAAGGAAATTGGTGCTGATGTGGAATTATGGGAGAGAAACTCCTCTCACTCCCCTTCCTCCAAAGCCCTGAAGAAAAGGCTGGACTCGATGGCCTCTGGGGACCATTGTCTTCTTGGTCTTTGATCTTAAGAATAATGATGATCAATTCTGATGGACATGGCCCTCTTCAACAATGAGATGAACCAAATCAGTTCCAATAGAGCCGTAATGAACTGAACCAGCTACACCCAGGGAAAGAACTCTGGGAGATGACTATGAGCCACTACATAGAATTCCCAATCTGTATACTTTTGTCCGCCTGCATTTTTAATTTCCTTCACAGTTAATTGCACACTATTTTAAAATCCATTTCTTCTTGTGCAGCAAAATAACTGTATGGACATGTATACATCTTTATGTATACATGTATACTTTAACATATTGGTCAACCTGCCATCGGGGGGAGGAGGTGGGGGGAAGGAGGGGAAAAGTTGGAACAAAAGGTTTGGCAATTGTCAGTGCTATAAAATTACCCATGTAAGTATCTTGTAAATAAAAAGCTCTATATATTTATTAAAAAAAAAAGAATAATGGTCCTGACACAGGAAGCTCGTTTCTGAGTGCCTGGAGTGAGGGTAAGGGTTAGGTGGGTATGACTCAGAGTCCTGAGGAAGGGAAGGCTAGCAGGAGAGATGAGTCAGGTGTGAGCTAAAACAGATTACTTCTCAGGCCACACAGTTTGTCACTAGTTTATTCTGGGAAACTGAAACTGATTTGGGAGCTTCACCTTACTTGGAATTCTATTTCCCGAACCTTACTCCCCTTACTCTACAAGAACAGAAGGGCTTGTGGTAAGCTGGTCTCCGGTCCCTTCTCCTGACCAGCGTGGGGTTGAGGGGGGTGGGGCTCTGTGATGGGGTGGGCTGTGGAAGGGGATCTGACCACTCTCTCCCCCGGCCCCTTTGTCTGTGGGCTAAGGAGGAGGGAGCAGACTTCGGGCCCGGCGGGGGCGATGGTTTGGGCTGGGGTAGGTTTGGGCTGCCTCTGAGCCCTCGAGGATTTATGACTTACCAGCTCGCAGAAGTGGAAGCAGCAGCAGCAGCAGCAGCAGTAGTACGGGGGAGGGCAGGGAGCCGTTCTGTGCCATCCGGATCCCTTCTGCCCCTCACCTTGTCAGTGGCTGGCTGTCCCCCCCTGGTTTTCCAGCTCTGCTGCAATTCTCAGCACTTTCTGCCACTTTTTCTCTGTGGGCTCCAAGCTCCACCCCAGTGGAATTCCTCTGAGTGGCTGTCTCTCCAGGAAGCCCAGCCTCCCGCACCACTCCCATCTCCCTCCCAGTCCTGCTTACTGGCCCGCTACTTTTCACTTGTCTGTCTTCTTCTTTCTGTCTGCTCTCCCAAATCTGAGAATCCGAGCACCGCAGGACCCTCTGGGCAGAGGGCTTGGTTTCAAATATAACCCAGGCAGTTCCTCTACGACTTTGGGCACATCATCTCACTTCTCAGTGCCTTAGAATGCAAGAAGCCCTCTTTCAGCTTTGCTCCCAACTGAGCATCTCTGATGAGCAGAGACCACTGGCTCCCAGGGTAGCCTGTTTCACTTCTGGTTGGAAAAATTTCCCTTATATCGAGCTGGGAAACTCCTTTCTGGCTTTCTCACTCGCTTTGGTCGTCATTCTGCCCCACAGGGACTGCCACATTACTTCATCACTTTTGTTCTAGAGCTTAATGGGCCTTACTGAACCAGGGATAGGGGTTTCCTCCCAACATTTCCGGGGGTGGCTAGAAATCAGAAAGAAGAAATTCCTTCAACTTATTTTTATACACTGTGGTCCCCAATAACACCAGGAATAATAAGGGGAAGTTACCAGGAAACAGATTTAATAGCTATATAAGGGTATGACTTCATATTTTGTTAGCACTTTAGATTTGCAAAATGCATTCTCTAGGTATCTTGCGAGGCAGATAGTATTTTATTCTCATTTTATTTCTTTTTTATTAAAGCTTTTTTATTTTTCAAAACATATGTGTGCACAATTCTTCAACATTAGCTCTTGCAAAACCTTGTATTCCAATTCCCCTCTACTTCTCCCACGCCCTCCCTTAGATGGCAAGTTTACTCTCATTTTACAGATAAGGAAACTGAGGCCCAGAGAAGTTCAATAATCCACTCACACTAATACATCAAGAACTAGTCATATTTCAATAGTGCTCAAAGTCTGTAAATCATTATCTGCCTTTGTGAGCCCCACAATGCAAGCGCAGTCACCCCCACGTTATAAGTGAAGAACAAGAAGTTCAGAGTTTAAGTGACTTGACCAAAGTCATGCAGCTAATAAGGATTTTGTGGAGATGCATTTGAATTGAAATCTCTTAATTACAAGCATTTTGGAATGTTAGTCCACACTTGGACTTGAATGATGGCTAGACCTATAGAAAGGGCACAAAGGACATTAAAGTGAGCAAGAATGGGAAAAGTGACTGGATTGGACCAAGGCACATGGAAGAGTTTCCATTTAGAAGGTGATCTGATTGTATAGGCATTAAAAGTCTTGCCAAGGAGTTTGGAATAATTTTGACGTGTGAAAGTGAGATTGCTTGTTGGAAGAGAGTCCCCTAAGGAGACATTTGCTCTACTGAAATAAATGATTTTATTTAAAAAAAAATCAAACAATAAACACAGTAGGCTCTTGTAGTCATCAGATCTTTTAGTCAATTGTGTAATAGAAATTCATTGTGAAATGTTGCTTTTGAAAGCCTGACTGTTTTCTGGATCTTTTAATACCCGTGCGATCTTATCACCTTCTGAGCAGAAACTCTTTCATGGATCTTGGTTCAATCACCAAGTTGATTTTTCCAGTTGCTCTTTCTGTTCACTTTAATGCCTTTGTACCCTCTCTATAGACCTATCCATCATTCAAGTCCAAGGATGGAGGCTTTACTGTTGCTCATGGCAAATCCAGGTTTGTTGTAAAAAGATTTACAGATTTTTTCCCCCTTTTCCTCCTGTTTGTTGTCCCTCCCTTTCATCCATAAATGCCTTTAATTTATCTGCTTACAAAGCTTTCTTTAAACTGGTTTAACCTCTCCAGTACTTCTTTTTTAAAATTTTTTTATTTATATATATTTTTATTTTTTTCCAGTTTTTTTCTTTTCTTTTTAATAAAGTGATAATGCTTATATGTTTTGGATGCTGTATCTACATATTTGATATGCCTATAGACATATCAAATGCTTGTTAAGATATTTTTCAAACTCCTCTGGTATTTTTCTTAAGGCAATTGATTTATATATATATATATATATATATATATATATTAAAATTTCAAATGAAGTTATTATAGCCTGTATCTGTGTCATATATATATATTTTTTATAGCCTGTGTTCTGTGTCCTTTATATATATTTATATATATATTAAAATTTCAGATGAAGTTATTATAGCCTGTGTCTGTGTCCTTTTTTCAACATTAAAAACTGTTGGAATACACTGGAGAGCTGCGGAATGATCCACAGCTATGGAGGCTCTCGAAGAATTGACCTGTAACAAAAAACTATTTGAAAGTGTCAGGGTTAGGACATTTTAATTGCATGCTATGTTCCGTGAGTTACTCAATCGCTAGGTATTGAGTGTCTGAGTTTTGTGAATCTTTGACTTCATGAGAGAGATTGGAGTTTAGATTTGGAATTTTAGAACTGCCGCTTTTGTAATATTAATATTTTTGGTAACATAACTGTAGCCTTGATGTCCATGAAGGAGAGTGGTAGGGGTAGATAGGACATCTTCTGGTTGAACATTTTGGAATGTTAGTCACAAACATGCTCCAGAAAGAATCTGAAGCAGAGATTCTTTCTTCCTTCCATAAGATTAAAAAAAAATCTTATATTTATTTATTTAGGCTACATTTTGAATTGGGAACTAGACCTGATAGTAGTATTGATGGTTTAAAGGTATACACAGTTTTATAATTCTTTGGGTCTAATACTAGAATGCTCTCCAAAATTCTTGGATCACTTTACAATTCCATTAACAGTGTATTAGTGTCCCGATTTTTCCACATCTTCTCCAACATTTGTCATTTTTTTCTTATATCATTTTAAGGTGCTTTTTTTGAGCAGCATTTGGGGTTAAGTGAGCTGCTTGGAGTCACACAGCTAGTAAGTATTACACGTCTGAGATTCTATTTGAATTCAGATCTTCCCGATTCCAGGGCCAGATCCATCTATTGTACATCCATTGTACCATCTAGCTTCCCCACCTGCTATCATTTTATCAAATCTGATGGGTGTGAGATGATATCTCAAAGTTGCTTTAATTTGCATTTTTTCTATCAATATTTGCTAAATATGTATAGTTCTTCTACATTTATCATGCTGTATCAAAAGGGAAAAAATGAGAAAGAAAAAAGCAAGCAAGCAAACAACAACAAAGGTGAAAATACTATATTGTGATTCACATTCAGTCCCCATGGTCCTCTCTCTGAATATGAATGGCTTTCTCCATCCCAAGTCTATTGTAATTGTCTTGAAAGACTTCATTGTTCTTTTCAACAATTGAAAAGAACCAAGTCCATTACACTTGATCATCATATAATTTTGTTGTTGCTGTATACAATGTTCTTTTGGTTCTATTAACTTCATTAGCATCATTTGTAAGGCCTTTCTGAAATCAGCTGCTGATCATTTTTATAGAACAATGATATTCCATTATTTTCATATTATTCAGCCATTCTTCAGCTGATGAGCATTCCTGTTCTTTTCACTGCAAAAAGATCTGCTACAAACATTTTTGGACAAGTGGAACCTTTGCCCTCTTATGCTCTCTTTGAGATACAGACCAGTAGTGACCTTTCTGCATCAAAGGGTATGAACAGTTTTATACCCCTTTCTTTGGGCATATTTCCAAATTGCTCTCCAGATTGGTTAGATCAGTTCACAACTGCACCAACAATGCATTAGTGTCCCAGTTTTCCCACATCCCTTCCAACATTTATCATTATCTTTTCCTTTCAGTTTCGCCAACCTGATAGGTGTAAGTGGTACTTTAGAATTGTTTTAATTTTCATTTCTCTAATCAATAGCGATTTAGAGTATTTTTTCATATGACTATAGATGGATTAAATTTCTTCATCTGAAAATTGTCTGTTCACTTATCAATTTGGGGATAATTTATCAATTGGGAAATGGCTTGTATTACATACACATTTGATTCAATTGTCTATATATTTTAGAAATGCCTCTATCAGAAACACTTGCTATAAAATTCTCTGCCCTCCTGTTTTCTGTTTCCCTTTTCATCTTGGCTACATTGGTTATATTTGTGCAAAAATTTTAAAATTAAATGTAATCAGAATTATTCATTTTTTGGATAATTCTTTGACCATAAATTCCTCTCCTTTCCATATCTGATAGGTAAGCTATCCTTTGTTCTCCTAATTTTCTTATGATATTATACTTTATTTCAAATGTTCCCATTTTGACCTTATTATGATAGGGAGTGAAAAATGTTGATCAATGCCTAGTTTCTGCCATAATTATTTCCAGTGTTTCCAGCAATTTTTGTCAAATGATGAGTTCTTATCCCAGAAGCTCAAGTTTTTGGGTTTATCAAATAGTAGATTACTTTAGTCATTGATAGGTCTTGTGAAGCTAATCTATTCTACTTATCTACAGCTCTATTTCTTAGCCAGTATCAGATGGTTTTGATAACTGCTGTTTTATAATAGAGTTTTAGGTGTGATCTATTCTATGCATTTTTCTTTGATTCCCTTGCTATTCTTGACCTTTTCTTTTTCTAGATGAATTTTGTTATGATTTTTTTCTAGCTCTATGAAATATTTTTGAGGGAAGTGTTTTTTTTTTTTTTTTTTTTGGTATGACATTGAATAATCAGACCAATTTAGGTAAAATTGTCATTTTTATTATATTAGCTCAGCCTACCCATGAGCAATTGATATTTTTCCAGTTGCTTAGATTTGACTTTATTTGTGGGAAAACTATTTTCTAATTGTGTTCACATAGTTCCTGGGTTTGTCTTGGTAGGTAAATAACAAATAGTTTTGATGATTATCACCTTATAATGCAGTTTAATATCTGGTACTTCTAGATCATCTTTCTTTATATTAAAAAAATTAATTCCTTTGATATTCTTGACCTCATTAAAATAGGTAAACTCTTATTATAACATTTATTCTCTCAGTACCTGTTTAACAATCAGAGTTGATTGCTACTCTCATGAATATCCACTCTTCCAAGAGCATATAAGCATTAAGTGGTTTCCATGAGGGATCGTTGGCATTTGAGAATGCCACTGACCCTTTTTAATTAATTATTTGCTGGAATGATTAATTATCTAGAAACTATGTAGAATTTTTTTTAATATGTCGCATTACAGTAATTAGACCTGGGAAGGTGGATTCTAGAACAAGGAGACTGGGAAGGCAGAAAGGAGCCACTTTATGAAGAGCTTTAAATGCTCCATGGAGGAGCTTACATTTTATTCTGGAGGTAACAGGGAGACACTAGGGCTCCTTGAACATCTGGATATCATGATCAGATTTATACTTTAGAAAAATCAGTTTGGCACTTGTGTGGAAGATGGATTGGAATGGGTAGAGGTTTGAAAAAGAGAGACCAGTCAGAAGGCTAATGCCTTCTAATATAAGATGAAGAAAGCCTGCATCAGGGTGGTGGCTATTAGGGTGGAGAGAAGGGGATGTTATGTGAAAGATGTTGTGAAGGTAAAAACAAAACAAAACAAGATTTGATAATGAGATAACTATGTGGGGTGAATGGAAGGGAGAAGCTGAGAATGACCCCAAGGTTATAAGCCTGGGTAACTGGGAGGATGGATAACTGGTGACTTCAAGATTAAATAGGGAAAGGGGAAGATGTGGGGGGAAAGATAAGGAATTCTGCTTTAAATATGTTGAATTTGAGATGTCTATAGGACAATGTGAGATATCTGAGAGACAGATGTTATTGCATGAATGTTTCTCAGGAGAGGGATCAGGGCTGGGTACAGACATCTAGAATAAACCAACAGAAGAGAACCAACAGATGAGAGAGTATAGAGAGAAAAGGGAAAACAAGTATTTTGGTGAATCTCCAAGGTGAGTGGATGGGTTATGGATATAGCAAAGAAATCTTAGAAGAAACAGTTAGACTGGGGAAGAAGCAAGGGAGAGCAGAATCACAAAAATCTACAGAGGAGAAAAAAAATCAATAGTGTCAAATGAGTTCTCATGAAGGATGAGAATGGAGAAAAGACCACTAGATTTGGTAATTAAGAGATTGTTGGTAATTTTGGAGTCAGAAGTTCTATTTGAGTGATAAGGTCAGAAACCAGATGATAGAAGCTTCAGAAGAGAATGAAAGGAAAGGAAGAGGAAGCATTGACAATTGATGACTTTCTCAAATGGTTTAATCAGAAAGGGGAGAAGAGATATAGGATAATAGTTTGAAGGATGGATGGAGCAAGTGAAGGCTTCTTAAGGACAAAGAGACATGGACATATTTATAGCCAGCGAGGAAGGAACCAGTAGACTAGTTAAGAGTGAAAATTAGGCAGGGGGAAATAGTGCGGTCAATTTATAGGTGCAGATGGGACAATAAGTTTGAAGGTATATGTAAAAGAGGTTTCCTTGGCAAGGAGACAATCCTTCCCTTCAGGAGAGAGAAGAGTTATTAGGATTGTGTCTGACTCAGCCTGACATTCTGTTAATTCATATAATATTGCATCAGAATGAAGTACTCATAAGTCATTCAACAGTTAACAAAACATTTTCTTACTCAAAGCACAGAAATGATACTTCAAGATACTTCAGCACTTATATGGTGTGACCTTCTCCTTTTCTCCAAAAGGAAACATCTGGTCATTAGGGCAGGATGTGGGGACTCACAAGGTCTTGGAATATCTTTCAATTCTGAAGGGTCCCATGGAATCATGTGAAGGATGCCAGAGGCTACCAGGAAATTGTATCCAGGGAAATGACATCAGTGTGTGGTGGACCCAGTCAATATAATTTTGTGACTTCCTCCTTAAGTCGAATGAGAAGGGTCATCAAGGAAGCAGGGTGGATAGTAAGTGGGGATAATCCAGCATTAGCGTTTGGAGAGGCTTAATTGGCAACAAAACAAAAAGCAGTGAGGGATTGTAAAGCATAGAGCAAGATTGAATGAGAAAAAATTATGATTAGATAAAGGAATTCAATTATCTCGGGGCAAAGAATTGGAAACTGAGGGGACACCCAGCAATTGGGGAATGGTTAAATAAATTATGGTATGTAATGGGATATTATTGTTCTATGGGAAATGATGAGTAGGATGTTCTCAGAAGAACCTGAAAATCCTCCATGAAATGAAGCAATTGAAATGTACCGTGTACAAAGTAATAGCAATGTTGTGGGATGATCAGCTGTGATTGACTTTGCTATTATTATTATTATTATTATTATTATTTTTGCTGAGGTGATTGGGGTTAAATCACATGTCCAGGGTCATAGAGATAGGAAGTGTTAAGTATCTGAGGCCAGATTTGAACTCAGGTCCTCCTGACTTCATGGCCGGTGCTCTATCCACTGCACCACCTTGCTGCCTTTGCTTTTTGCTTTGCTATTTTCAACAAAACAATGATCCAAGACTACTTTAAAGGACTTATGATGAAAAATGCTATTCACACTCAGAGAAACAACTGGTTCTGTGTGAATACAGATTGAGACATATTCTTTTTTACTTTATTAAAATTTTTTTTGGGAGAGATGTGATGACCACATATTTAAAATCAGCTGGAGTCAGGAATTCAGGTTAGGGGAAAATCTTCAATCTTTATTCTTAGTGGAGGTGAAGAAGGATCAGAGGTGAAGGGGGATTGGAGGTGAAGGGGGATCGCGATAGCAATGTGAGCAGCTGCGACAAGAAGCCAGCCAGCAGTCTCTCTCTGCCTCTCTTCCTGCCCCTCTGCCTCCACCCACCAAAATTGTCATGTCCTATACAACACATCAGAACTTGCACAAAGAGTGGGCAGGGGCTATTCTTTCTCCAAGCATATATATTAATTGAGTATTAATAGAGAATAGTCTATTACTATATGATCCAATTACTATTTAGCCTCATGTGCTTGGGACCTCAGTGCATCAACTCAAACTTCAGCCCATTACATCTTCCACTTTCTTTTATTTTAGAACACAGGTGGTCATGCCATCTCTGACTCTTCAGGGAAGTCAGAGCCCCCAAGGGGAGGTGATCACACCCTCCCTGACTTCTCAGGAAAGGAGGTGAAAGCACCAAAAAGGAGGTGAAAACACCGAAAAGGAGGTGATCATGACCCCTCCTGACTTCTCAGGTAGGGATGTGAAAGCACCAAAGGGAAATGGGGGTTGCTAGTGGGTTTCTGGGCTGAAGGGTCTTATTTTGCACAAACCCATCAGCATGGGAGGTATTACACAAGCACATAGCAATAACACAGAGGCTATTAGTGATGACCCTCCCTTCAGTCAGTGCAGGCTGGATGTGGTGTAACAAACATGAATTGTACATGCAAGTAGCGGTATAACAAACAATATAAATCAACATGGTGTTGTAAAAGATTGCCAGAAGTCCTAGAAGGAGGGTATATAAACAGCAGTCACACATAGGCCTTCTTCAGCAGCCAAGAGATAGTCCAAAACCAATCTATTGTCCATTGCTTCACAGGTCAGGGAATCCAATGATCCCCCCAAGCTTTTGAAGTCTTGCAAAAGTCTTTTTATGTGTTAGGGAATCCAATGATTCCAGCAGATTTTGAAGTCCTGTAACAGTCTTATCATTTCTCAGAAAATCCAATGATTCCTGAGGGCTATCAAGTCTTATGTCTCAGAGAATCCAATGATTCCTGAGGGTTTTCAAGTCCTACAACAATCTCATGTCTCAGAGAATGCAATGATTCCTGAGGGTTTTCAAGTCCTACAACAATCTTATCATGTCTCAGAGAATCCAATGATTCCTGAGGCTTTGAAGTCCAACAATTTTTGATGTCCATGAGTCAAATGCCATAACTGCCAGGCTCTTTTAGTGGTGGGCACAGTCAGCGATAGAACCACCCAATATTTCTTGGGTCTTCTTCTTCGTTTCAAGAGTCTGCTCTGTCTCTCTGCGATGGACAAGGCAAATACGGCTCATTGGCCTCCGTATGATTCCTTCTTCACCTGTAGAGATACAAGCAAATCCTCTCCCCCAAGCAGTTAGCCTATCTGTTCCCTTCCATTCACTGCTTTCTGGGTCTCTCCACATCACCTGGCAATTATCTAAAGATAGTGGAGCTGCTCGCACTGGACACTGCCCTTCCGGTGGGTTATAAAACATGTCTGCTTGAGTCGTGCATCTTTGTCAAAAATCAAGAAGTTTATAGTATAAAGGGCTAAATTCAGAAGTTCTCTAGGGTTACCTGTGGCTCCCCCTTTCTTTTGTTTTTGGAGGACTGTCTTAATGTCTCTGTTTCTCCTCTCTACTATTGCCTGTTCTTGAGGATTAAGGGGAATGCCAGTGGTGTGTAAAATCTTATAGTGTGCACAAAAGTGTGCAAAATGTTTGGAAGTATATGCAGAATCATTGTCTGTTTTTATTGCTTGCAGCACACCCATAATGGCAGATGCTTGTGTGAGGAATTCAGTGACCACTCGGGCTGTCTCTTTTGCTGCTAGTACTGCAAAAGTGAATCCTGAAAAGGTGTCTACCACAACATGGATAAAAGACAGACGACCAAAAGATTTATAATCAATCACCATCTGGTGACTAGGAACTTAGGTGAGTATTGTAATGAACAAATAGGGAACTGATTTTCTTAAAGACTAAACTAGTAACTTTTTTTGGCTGAAATGGGAACAGATAGCTAGACTTCTGGGTACATTAAAATGCACTTCCCCTTGGTTCTTAGAGGAAGAGCAAATCTCTCCAGATAATTGGACATTAATTGGGCAACAGCTCTCCGCATATTACAACAAAAACGATCTTAATTCAATTTCCATCGAGGCATTCTATGTTTACAATATAATACAGTTGGCCTTAAAAAATCGCATAAGTTATAGAAAAATGAAAAGTTCTAGGAACAGCCAGATGAGGAAGCCTGAGGAAAAGGAGAAAGACAACAGATTAATGACCATATCCCCACAGGGCATGGAGACTTAAGTGAGACTTAAGTGGTGAATCTGAGACAGCTTCAATCCCACATTGGGGACCAAATGTGATGACCAGGTATTTAAAATCAGCCAGAGTCAGGAATTCAGGTTAGGGGAAAATCTTCAATCTTTATTCTTAGTGGAGGTAAAGAAGGATTGGAGGTGAAGGGATATCACAATAGCAATATGAGCAGCTGTGACAAGAAGCCAGCTAACAGTCTCTCTCCGTCCCTCTTCCTGCCCCTCTGCCTCCACCCACCAAAATTGTCATTTCCTATACAACACAACAGGACTTGCACAAAGAGTGGGCGGGGGCCATTCTTTCTCCAAGCATATATATTAATAGCGTATGGTCTAATTACTTTTTAGCCTCACATGCTTGGAACCTCAGCACATCAACTCAAACTTCAGTCCTTTACAGGGAGATCTATGTTTTCTTTTGCAGTATAACTTTTATGGAAAAGTTTGCATAACTTCATATGGTCCTTCTCAATGCAGGGTGTGGGGAGGAAGAGAGAATCTGGAACTCAAAGTTCTAAAAACAAATGTAAAAATTGTTTTACATGGATCCAGGGAAAAAGTATTAGATAAAAAAATAAAGAAACTCAGTTGTATAAATGAAAAAACAATACTTGTGGATGATGGCAAGATAAAGATGATCTTGTAGATAGCTGAATGGGGCTAGTGAAGAAGAAGGAAGTCATGGAAATGGATGAATCAAGAAACTGGAGATTAGGTTATTTGAGAGGGTATCAGTATACACATGGAAGTCCCCTCACTTGAGTCAAGGAATTAAGGAGAAGAGAAAGACTATGAGCCCAATACTAAATTCATTGAGGAAGACAGGTGAATACCTTTGGATTGTTGAAAGATAATAACAATCAAGAGCTCAATTGGTAATAAATTTGAATAGAATGAAGCAAATGGGAAAAGATAGCACTGAGTGACATTGGTGGAGGAAGAATCTGAAAGCAGAGGCAGGAAGCAGGAAGCATTCTAACTCCTTTATTCTGATCAGAGAGACTAGGGGAATGAGACAAAGTATAGTTAGTTCTGGAAAGTGGGTGAAGGAAGCATTAGGAGGGAGCCAAACCTCCATGAGGGCCAGAAGAAGGAAGGAATGAGAAAGAAAGAGATTTATAATGAAAGGAGTTTGTTCATTTTGGGACAGACATTCAGAGGACACAGGGGAAGGGGCAGACAGGTCTGGGTGGGACTTTGGCATGGGTAGGGTCAGGTGGATAGGTATGAGAGACTAACAAAATAAACATGAGGAAAACTGTTTTTGCATATTGGAACTTGGGGGTTCCAAGTCATTGGGAAGGAGTGAATATAAGAGAAAGGGAATATATTAACCAAGCAGAGTGTCAGTGCTTGGAGAGAAGCTCCTTGAGGGATACTGTAGATTAGACTAAGGATAACAATAGCAACAATAGCAATTAGGAGAGGCAGTTTATTACAATGTATTCAGAGCACCGAAGGCAGAATAAAGGAGAATCGAGTTCAAATTCTGCCCCTGTCACTTATAGACTGTGTGGCTGAGCAAATCACTCCACCTTTGCATGTCCAGGGAGTTCTCTAAGATTATGAATTGCCGAGCAGGTGCTAACTTGCTCTCATGGGGTTTTCACAAATGTATGTAATAGGATCCACAGATCCCTTACAAGCACTCAGGGTGGCTGAATGATATCCTAGTCCCACAGCCCCATAATTTTAGTATTGCTCTGCACTCCTCATTTACCTTATATATTCAAACAGTTGCCAAATTTTGTCATTTCTACCTCTACAACATCTCTCAGATCTGAGGCCTTCCATCCATTCATGGATTCACCTCTCATCACCTTTCACCTGAACCATCTCAATAGCCTCCTTTTTTATCCCTCCATTCTAGTTCATCCTCTCCAGGCTACCCTCTCCAGGTGTTGGAAAATCAATGGTATGACACAGGAGACACTGGCATAGGACCACCTGTGAGGATGTGCCCTCTCAAGGAAGGCTCTGTGCTCTATGAGCAAAGCACTATTGAATTAGCCCCAAAGAACCCCAAATTTAGAGAAGCCACTCCAAATGTTCATATGGACTGTTTGCACATGACCTGTAGCAGAGCATTCTGAGCTCATATTGGTTTGGTCAGCCACAATCAGACATGATGCAATTCAGTCCTAACATTATGATGATCCTTTCCGAAAACAAAGGACAATAACTACCAGATGCTAAAATAATTTCCCCTAAAATCCACATATGACCCTGTTCCTCCCCTTCTGATGATTCCTCTTGCTTCTAGGGTTGAGCATAAGCTTTCTAATTAGTTTATTTTTCGGACCTTATGTAATGCCGGAGAAACTGAGGCAAGATCGAGATTAGAGAGTTTTTAATATTTTATTTGAAAGGGCGTGATGCCCCCAGGGCTGATGTCCAAAGCATCCAGAATGGAATGTGAGTTCTCAATGACATATTTACGCACAGTAGCCAAACAAAGGCTGGGAGGTGGAGTCCAAACTCTGGTGAGTGGGAATCGCTTCAGTTCTGATAGGCTGGGGGGTAGGATCATAAATTCTAACAAAGTGGGAGTTAAAGAGGTGTCCAGCTTAGAGCCTGGAAGTCTGGAGTCTCCCTTATCTTGAGTTTACACATTGACAATTTATTAGAGCAAATAGCCCTGAGTTATATCAGTCTTAATGAACCGGAGCGGGGTTTGCAACTAAGGAAATCGAGGCAGGACAATTAAGGAAACTAAGGGAGGACCAATTAGGGAAACTGAGGCAGAATAATTAGGGAAACTGAGTCAGGACAGTAAAAGGGAACTGTGGCACAACATTATTATATGAGCCCTTCCCACACAGCATGAACCAGTAAAATGGGTCTTTTTGTTGACACTTCATTTCCCATTATCACACTTTTTTATTGGCCTGGAATATGCTCCCACCTCACTTCTGTCTCTCAAAATCCATTGTTTTCTTCAAAACTCTGCTCAGATACCACTTTTTGCATGTGATCATATCAAATTAACAATATTTGTAAAGTTCCTGCTACATAGTAAGTGATTAATAAAAGCTTGTTTTCTTCCCTTTTTTTGCTTTCCCTCTGATCCTCTTCCCTCCACCTATTGCTTGGGCCTTCCTTCCAAAACTGACCTTGCATTGTTTTTGTAGAAATTTGTGTAAATGGTGTTCCCCCATAAAAGCTAAGCTGAAGGAGTTGTTTCCCTTTTAATAATAATAGCTAGCATTTTTAAAGGCCTACTATGTATCAGGCACTATGCTAAGCAATTTGTAAAGATGAACTCATTTCATCCTCAGAGAAACTCTGGAAGGTAAGTGCTTTTATTACAGATGAGGAAACCGAAGCAGGCAGAGGTAAATTACCTTCCCTAGAGTCATACAGCTAGTTAAGTGTATGAGGCTGTATTTGAACTCAGGTCTGACTCCTGACCAGTGATCTATCTACTGGGCTACCTAAAGAGTTTTTATTTTCATAGCCTCAGGATGTCCACAGTGCCTGAGTCATATTGGGTACTTAGTAAATGCTTACTTGCTGGCTGGATTAGGTTGGGTTGGACAGCCTATATTCCCCACTCCAATCTCCATTTAATGCAGAAAATTATAGGACTCCCAGAAGTAGTCCATAATCCCTTAGAAGTATCATGGTTGGGGCTGCTGGACAAGCAATAACACTTCCCATTGGGCCCACATCATCTGAAGTCACTCCCTTTATAGGGGAAGAGGAGCATGGTGTTTGTAGAAACGTCCAGGGCTATTGTTTCCCCCAAGTGACAGGGTCCTGCTCTTGCTCTTCAAGAGCTTGAGAGTCACATGGGAGATTCTCCAAAGACTTTGGTTGTTCAGAAAATCCCCCTCTGGAAGAGCAATTCTCTGAACTCTTGGACCTGAAGTAATCAACAGATTGATCCCACTCAGGATCATGCTACCTGGGAGACACAAACTCTGTTTCCTCTGCTGTAAAATGGGGATGATAATAGTATCTACTGTTCAGGAGTGTTGTGAGGATTAAGTGAAATAATAATTGCAAAGTGCCTGGCATTTTAAAAATAAATATCTACATCTTCCCTCTCCTCCCATTTAAGAATAGTTACCACTTTAGGTATTCCTTTTCTCTCATCTGGATTGTTGCAATTGCCTTCTAAATGGCTTTCTTCCTTCAGTATATGCTCCCTCTGATATATTTTTGAAATAGTTGTCGGAGAGTTACCCCCACCCCAAAAACTCAGGTCTGACCATGTCATTCCCCTACTCACTAAACTGGGGTCTTCCCATTACCATTGTCATCATCTCCCCCAAATCCTCTGGCACTTAAAGCTCTTTACAACTTGGCCCGAGCTTACCTTCTAGGCTCATTATATATTACTTCTTTTCCTACTAGATAATCTGTGCTTTTGCTCTGAGTGTATCCTATACCCAGAATGCCATCCCTCCTCATCTTCACTTTTTAGAATTTCTTATTTCTTTCAAAAGTCAGCTCAGGGATTAGTGTTTACATGAAGATGTTCTTTCCCTCCTCCCCAAGACCACCTGGTATGTAGTCTTTCTATCAGTAGAATAGGGTTCAGGGGCGATTGCAGTTTCAATTTTGCCTTTGTACTGCCCAACGTACTGTCCAGTAGATATTAGCTGCTTAATAAATGTTTGCTGCTTGATTGGAATGAGTGGACATACATATGTAGGCTTCTGCCATGAACTTCTGCTGGAAATATCTTAGTGCCTTGACCACCTTCTGAAAATAGCCTCAGTATCTGGAAACCAAAGAGTAGAGAAAAAGCTTGATCAAGGATTTTCTTTTTTTCTTTTTTTCACATTTTTAAAATTATAGCTTTTTATATACAAAACATATGCATGGGTAATTTTTCAGCATTGACCCTTGCAAAAACTTCTGTTTCAACTTTTTCCCTCTTCCCTCCACCTCCTTCCCTAGATGGCAGGTAGTCCCATCCACGTAAAATATGTTAAAGCATATGTTATATTTAACATATATGTATACATATTTATACAGTTATTTTGCCGCATGAGAAAAATCAGATTTAGAAAGAAGGTAAAAAAACCTGAGAAGAAAAAACAAAAATGCAAGCAAACAATAAGAAAGAGTAAAAATGCCTATGTTGTGGTCCATTCTCATTTCCCATAGTTCTTTCTCTGGGTGTAGCTGGATCTACATTCATTATTGATCTGTTCATTATTGATCAATTGAACCCGATTTAGATCCTCTCATTGTTGAAGAGAGCCACGCCCATCAGAATTGATCCTCATATAGTATTGTTGTTGAGGGGTATAATGATCTCTTGGTTCTGCTCATTTCACTCAGCATCAGTTCATGTAAGTCTCTTCAAGCCTCTCTGAAATCATCCTGCTGGTCATTTCTTACAGAACAATAATATTCCATGACATTCATATACCACAATTTATTCAGCCATTCTCCAATTGATGGGTATTCATTCATTTTCCAGTTTCTAGCCACTACAAAAAGGGCTACCAGAAACATTTTTGCACATGTAGGTCCCTTTCCCTTCTTTAAGATCTCTTTGGGATATAAGCCCAGTAATAACACTGCTAGATCAAAGGGTATGCACAATTTGATAACTTTTTGAGTATAGTAAGGATTTTCTCCATCAAATTGTACATATCCCTCTCCCATATAGTATGGATATATACACTGACCCCTTCATTAAGGGACAATAGACAAATCTTGATTGTGACTGCCCTCCTTCCCACCCAATATTATTGGCTATCTCTAAAGGACTGAAAAAAGCTGAAAAGAGACCACTTATTGGAAAGATATGAGCTAGAAGGGACTAATCTTGAAGAGATATAGAAAAAAGATATTTCAAGAATCTTTAACCATGGATCATCTATATTTCCAGACAAGTTAGAAAAAGTCAAATCCTGATATAATAAAGATTGGAGGTGACTCAGCTGCAACATTGATCTTAGTCAAAAAATCACATACACACATACTCATTATATACTATTTTCATTATATATCCATTTGTTAATAAAAGATATGTGTTCAGCAATTTTAATATTTACTTTAATGTAGAAAGATAAGAGTAATAATATTGAGGTTGGGAAAGGGGATCCCAAAAGTTTGGGGTCATAGACCAATGTCAGAAGGTGTCTCAAAAGAATTTGCAGACTTGGACCCATTTCCTAGTCAGGGGGCAAAGTTTTGTTGTAATTGTAATGCCATTACAAGCTAGCTAACTTCCAAAAGAAATTAGCAAAGTGCTAAGAGAGAGGTGACCCCTTTATCTAGCTTTCTATCATTGACATGCTTATTCTATGGCCCAGAGGCAGGAGAAAAGTGGTCTCCGGAATTTGGTTCTCACTGACCAGATTATCAGTAAGCAATGAGTTGAGAGTAGTCTACTCAAAATCAGACAGATTGTTGGTCTTAGATTGGGAGTGTGGGAAGTTCCTGAGTTAGGTCTCTTTGTCAAAGAAATCCACTTCCATCAGAATACATCCTCATACAATATCGTTGTTGAAGTGAATAATGAGCTCCTGGTTCTGCTCATTTCACTTAGCATCAGTTCACATAAGTCTCTCCAAAACTCTCTGTATTCATCCTGCTGGTCATTTCTTGCAGAACAATAATATTCCATCACATTCATATGTCACAATTTATCCAGCTATTCTCCAATTGATGGGCATCCATTCAATTTCCAGTTTCTAGCCACTACAAACAGGGCTGCCACAACATTTTGGCACATACAGGTCCCTTTCCCTTCTTTAGTATTTCTTTGGGATATAAGCCCAGAAGTAACACTGCTGGATCAAAGGGTATGCACAGTTTGATAACTTTTTGGGCATAATTCCAGATTGCTCTCCGGAATGGTTGGATTCGTTCACAACTCCACCAACAATGCATCAGTGTCCCAGTTTTCCAGTGTGGGAAGTTCCTGAGGCAGACTCCAAAACCAGAAGATTTAGGATTTACTGACTTATTGTTAGAACAGAAGTCCCCTTAAAATCAGGGGACCACAAAATCATATTACATCAATATCTGTTAGGAAAGGAGGTTATTTTAATTCATTAAATAATATATAAACAGAGCCTTATTCTACTGCTTCCAACCATTCTGACCCTTGGAGCCAAATAGAGTAACTCTTCCACAACCCTTTAGATATTGGAGCTATCACATGCTCCTTAAGTTTTCCATTTTTTATGCTAGAAATTCCCTGTTTTTTCAGTCAAAACTTTCATGGCACCCTATTCTTCATCATCTTGTTTGCCTTCCTCTGGACACTCTAACTAATAAATATTCTTCCTAACATATGGTACCTAGATCTGAACACAAAATAATGTCTAACCACATTAAAGACAGTTAGTTGACTCTGTGGAAAAAGCTTCAGACTCAGCCAGGTAACTAAGTTCAAATCCATATTTAGATACTTGTTAGCTGTGTGTCCCTGGACAAATCACTTAACCTCTGCCTGACTCAGTTTCTTCACCTGTAAAATGGGAATAATAATAGTACTTACCTCTCAGGGTTGCTATGAGAATCATATGAGATAATTATTGTAAAATTCCTTGCAGTGATTAATAAAAGTGAATCATCATTAATTAGCAATAACCAATAATTAGTTGTTTATTATTAACAGATTGTCTATTATTAATGTTAACATGAGCTCTGTAATGAATGTACTATGTGTTAGAATTTCTCTTCTTCACCAGGGAACAGAATGATGGAGCTACACAATAATCAGCTAATTAGATGATTTCTGAAGCTCAGATCTATTTGACATATCAATGATCCTTTGTGAGTGAACTCTAGCTGAATTTGGAGATGCCTATAGCTGCCAGAAATCACAGAACTAGCCTTGATCAGCTCAAGGACAACCTTGAGCAGAAGCTGCAGGCTTACAGTCTTGCTCAGGACTTTCTAAATATCCCACTCTTCTTGTTTTCTGTTCTTGAGTCTTGGATTCTGTGTCATTATGCTTATATAAATGTTACCCATGAACTTAGTGTTGCTATACTTGGAACCCTCCACTGTCTGGATTCTGCTCACAGAAGAACTTTGGCACCAACCCTAACTCTGATCTTGGGTGAGGAGTGAAGAGGTGGAATTCAGAAAGATAGTCAAGCAGGAGTCCATTTATTCAAAGTCCTCAGCTTTATCTACTGCATGTTTATGTAATACACTTACATACTATAGGATACTGCACATGTACTAACTATAGGATACTGTGCATGTGTGACCACATAAACTTGTTATTATGTGTAGATGTTTCCTTGCCATGTGAACATAATTCTGTTTCAAGTATGACAGAGGTTGTCATGCCCCTGACTTCTCAGGAAGCCCGAGACGTCCTTAGGGAGGATGGGGAGCCAAACCAGACATATCAGCAGGGTTCCTTACTAAACTAAAGGGTTATATATCTTGTCCAGAGGTCCCCTCTATGTGTGGCCCTCAATATCTCCCTCTTTCTTTTGTTTACTTGGAGCAGGTACATATCCATGGTTAAATCTGTAAAATAGCAGATAAGTTTCAGCTTAGGGGGAATCACACAGGCAAGCAGTAATATAACAAACAACATGAGTAAACAGAATGCTATAAAAGACTTCCATGAGTCCCAAAAGGAGGAATGGAAAATAACTGTTGTCTTGCATCTCTCATCCATTGAGCTGCCTCATGTAGATAATATATGTTTGTGGTCCCTGTTATGAGTTATTGATATACATACAAGAGGAATTCACAACCACATATACATCTCTTTTAGCAGCCACAAGATAGTCCAAAGTGAATCTATTGTCCATCACTTCATGTGCCAGGGAATCCAATGATTCCTGCAAGTTTTGAAGTCCTACAGCAGTTTCAGCAATTACACATAGGGCTAACTGCCATGATCTTTCAGTGGTTGATGTAGTCAGAAAGGGAACCACCGGATGTTTCCTGGATCTTCTCCTTCATTTTGAAGGTCTTCTCTTTTTTTCATCTCTCTGCAATGAACAAGGTGAATACAGCATACCAGCACCCATTGAGTGCTTATCCATCTGTAGAGACACAAGCAAACCCTCTCCCCCAGACTGTTAATCTATCTGGTCCCTTCCATTCACAATGCTTTGGATCTCTCCACATCACCTGGTGATTATCTAAAGATACTGGAGCTGCTTGCACTGGACACTGCCCTTTTAGGGAATTATGAAACCTATCTGCCAGAGCCAGTGGGTTCTCATCAAAAACCAAAAAATTAATAGTATAAAAAATAAATAATAATAATAATAAACAGTATAAAAATAGGGCTAAGTTTAGAAGTTCTCTAGGATTACCTGTGGCTCCCCCTTTCTTTTGTTTTTGGAGGAGCATCTTGATAAATCTGTTTCTCCTCTCTACTATTGCCTGCCCCTCATTGAATGGTTTGCCAGTTGTTTGTGAGATCTGATAACTGTGTGCAAAAGCATGTAAAATATTTGGAAGTATATGCAGGTCTATTATCTGTTTTTATTGCTTGTTGCACACCCATAAATGCAAAGGCCTGTGTAAGGAATTCAGTGACCACCTGGGCCATCTCTTTTGCTGCTGTACTGCAAAAGCAAATCTTGAGAAAGTGTCCATGGTAATGTGGCCACATAGAAGAGAGAGATGGCCAAAGGATTTATAATGAGTCACATCCATCTGCCAAATTTCACTGGGCCTCAAACCACGAGAGTTTTCCTTGGAGGCAGCGTAGGAGCATGAAAAGAGACAAGCCATGCAGGCTTTTACTACGCTCCTAGCTTCTTCTTTTGTTATCCCAAACTGCAGACATAAAGCTCATGCAGCCTGATGATATTTAGAATGAGAGGAGAATTATGCATAGGTCCCCCTTAAGGATATCCGGGCTATTACATAATTGGCTATGGGTTTTTGAAAAAAAGTTTCTAAGGACCAACAATCTTTACAGATATGTCCAAACATAACCTTTGTGTCTTATATTTTCCTGACTTAGCTATAAGTCTTGGGAGGCCTAAATTAGGGGGAGTGTTGGCTAACATTGTGAGAAGGTGATCTGCCTCTGAGTTTCCATAAAAAATAGATCCTGGAAGACCAGTATGAGAAGGGATATGCAAAAGGTAATACTTATCTGGGCAGCTTCGCTCTTGCTCTTGAAGTTCCTTAATGAGCTGAAATATGTAAGAAGCTACAAATTTTATCTGGGCTATGGCAATTTGTATCACATCTACTGAATAAGCCGAATCAGATATTATGTTTACATCTCCTGGATAACAAATAAGGACTAGAATAATTGCATACAACTAATTCTGCTGCGTAGATTGAAAGGAAGTTCTGACTACTCTTTCTATAGCTAAGTCAAGAAAATCTACAGCACAAACATTATATTTGGACACATCTGTAAAGATTGTTGGTCCTTTAAGAAGGATCTTAGAAACTTTCTTTTTTCAAAAACCCATAGCCAATTATGTAATACCTAGGCTATCCTTAAGGGGCATGTGTGCACAAAATTTGGAGCCATGGCCAATAAAATTTGCCACTGGAATGATTTCACAGCATACAGTAATTTGTACATAGATATAAAAATATATATATCTTGTTAGGTTCTATCCAAGATAATTGTATTATTCGTTTAATGGCCTTTAACAAGATTCTAGCCACAAACACTGGCTAAGAGCTAAGGCTTTGGTCTGGTTGTGCTGAGAGGGTTACCCACTATATTATACTGTTTCCTTTATGAAGGACTCTGTAGGTGTCTCTTTTGTAGCAAAAACTGATATTTCCAAGGGTTTTTGGGTGACTCTCTCAACCACATTGGATAAAGCCAGTGCAACCTCACTCAAAACTCCTTTGTAAGTTGATGGGGGGAGTCCAAAGTAGTGTCTTCCCTTATGATGTTGTACAGCGGTTGTAGTTGATGAATAGTTAAACCTAACACTGGATGCATCCATTAGATATCTTCTATAAATTTCTAAAAGTCAGTTAAAGTGTTCAACTTCTCCATTTTTTTTTTTTAGTTGAAACAACTGGGATTAAGTGACTTGCCCAGGGTCACATAGCTAGGAAATGTTAAGTGTCTGAGGCCAGATTTGAACTCAGGTCCTCCTGACTTCAGGGCTAGTGCTCTATCCATTGGGCCACCCACCTGCCCCTAAACTTCTTCATTCTTAAAGAAAGTTTTTGTATCATAAATACCTTAGGATATACTTCGTATCCTAGATATTGAAAAGGAACATGCCTTTGAATTTTTTCTGGGGCTGCATACAATTGGTAGTTCCTTAATGGTCTTTTGTAGGCATGCTTCTCACATTTGCTTCTCAGGTGCATACTCCAAGATATCATCCATATAGTGTAATAGTATAATTTGTGGAAACACTTTCCTTACTGGGGCAAGAGCAGCAGCCACATATATGTGACACATGGTGGGGCTATTTTTCATTCCTTGTGGTAAAACTGTCCATTCAAATCTTTATAAGGCTCAGCTAAATTCATGCTGAGCACTGAAAAGGCAAATCTTCATATCCTCTCTATCCAGAGGGATAGAATAGAAGCAACCTTTAATGTCTATAACCCAAAGAGGCCATTCCCTAGGCAACTGAGTAGGGCTTGGAAGCTCAGACTAAAGAGTTTCAATTGTCTCCATTTGTTCATTTACTTTTCTCAAATAGGTTAACATTCTCCATTTTCCAAAATGGAGAATTTCTCTTTTATAGCATACAGAGAAATTATAAGGACTCAGAGAAGGTTGTAGTCGTTCTTGTACTATATTTATTAAGGCCTGGATTTTTTCAGTGGTTAAGGGCCACCAGTTAAGGACTGGTTTCACCCAGTCCTGTGAATTAATTTTCCATTGGATGGGGATTAGATATAAGGCTGGCAGGCCTTCAACAGCAACTCTGCTTAAAATGCTGAAGTGTAATCCTAACTACTGCAAAATGTCTCTTCCCCACAGGTTGATGGGTATTTGTTTAATGACAAATAGGGTAAACACTACCATTTTATCTTCAAACTTCCATCTCAAAGGGGTGGCACTAAGTTCATATGATGTAGATCCTCCTATTTCAGATATATAGTTGTTTGCTGCAGTCTTTGGCAGTAGTGCTTCTAATAACCATGTGATCTGCATCCCTGTCTACCAAACCCTTCAGTGGTACACCATTTACATAGATAATGAGCATAGGCTGGTCAGCTGTAACAATTGCTATCAAGAATATTCCTGGATTTTGTTGCCAGGGTTCAAAATCTGGGTACATATCACCAAATTGCATATCAGGAGGCCTAAGGCCACTATTTCTGCTTGGTGATAGGTCACACATTGTCTACCTATATTAATGACTGGGATATTAGTAACATGCTCCACAATTTCCCAGATCAGTGTATGGATAGACACTGTTTTGTAAGCACTCTCAGGGGTGAAATGGTCAAGCCTACTGTGTGTGGAAGCAAAGGATCTATAGGCTGGAAGGGACAAATTTCACCTCTCAAGGGGATCTCTTAGTAGTCCCAGCTGCATACAACTCTATTCATCCCAATTGTGAATCCCTTCCCTAATCAGCATGTTTCTCTTCTGACTGATCATGTTGGAGTATTGAACTTTTTAAAAAAGATTCTCTGGGTGAAATAGCAGCTGCCATCATGCCCCCAAATGTTTTGTGCCTGGGGCCCTGGAGCCAAGCCCTGCCTCCCATTTCCCTGAGCCAATCTACATTCCGATGTCCAGTGGAAACTCTTGTTGCGTTTTGGACATGGGGCTTTAGGTTTTGCTCCTTTGCCCTATTCTTTCACTTTATTATTTTTATTTTTTGGCCAACATTGAGCTTTCAAATGCCCTGCTTTACCACATTAAAAGCACTGATAAGTCTCCTTGGAAGTCCCTGCCCAAGAGAGTCCCTGTTTTTCCCATGTTCAGGTCTTGAAAAACCTATATCATAGCCTGGTATAAAAGGGTATTTGTACCTACTGTGGCTCAGTGCCTTATGATCTCATCAAAAGGAGAATGCTTTTTCAGCTTTAATATAACTCTTCTACAATCCTCATTACTGGTTTTTTTTCCCTAGCAAGTTGCCTTACCATAATTTCCATTGATTCATTTTATCTAATGGTTCATGTGATGGCTGTCTGCAAATGCCCCACAAAATCATCAAAGGATTCATAGCGACTGCACTATTTTTGTGAAAGCTTTCCCTTTATCTTGTTTTCCTGGGAGGGTGCCCTATGCTTTGGTAGCAGCAGAAGTAATTTGCTCATATGCCATCAAAGGATAATTAATTTGTGCTAAGTGTCTGCGTAAGAACCTACATGTCAGTTGGTCAAAGGTGACTTGAATATTAACTCCAGGCTGCCTAATTCATTAGGCTTGTGTGCCACAGAGTTCAGTATACTCAGAAAGCCACAACAGGGTCAGTCCAGGTTCTAAACATGTTTTTGCTATGGATTTCCAGTCATTAGGGGTTAGGATTTCATAAGCCAAATTCTCTAATAGCATCCTAACATAAGGTGATGTTGGCCCATAGAGGGTGCAAGTTTTTTCCCCAGTTTTTGATAATTTCCAGATCAAAAGGAATGTCCTCTCCTGATTTGACCCAGGGGCCCATTAGGATCCAGTTCTTCAATTACAGCATATATTCCATTCAAACCAAACATATCCCATCTCTCCTCCTTTGCCTTTACCAGTGCCTTTTGTAATCGGGACATAGGAGGACAAGATGGTGGTGTGGGTGATATTGATGGTGCCATTACTCTTCCTGTTTTTCTATTTCCTGCTCACGAAGATGGAGTTAAGGGAGGAGAATGAAAAAGCAGTGGGTCAGGAAGTGGTGATTTACCAAGTGCAGGGGGAAGTGGAGGCACACTGAGAAATGGGGAAGTGCCATACCTTTCAAATCTCCTAGAGCCAGCATTGTCTTTGTTCAGTGTGCTGCACTCTTAGAGTTGTCAGCACCATCTTTTTGTTTATTTTCCTCATCTTCCTTTGTTTGGCACTTTTTACTAAAAGCCTCTCTGCCTCTCCCCCCTTTTCTTTTGATAATATGTAGGATCTCTCAAAGCCAATTTTGTTAAATTATACATAAGGAATGTATGCTTGGGGATTGAGCCAGGACCTATAATCTGGTCATATTCAGTTAGTTGTTCTCCCACTATTTTCCACTTCTCTGGCTCCGGTGTTCCCTCCTTAGAGAGTCATGGAAACATGCACTTCACAATATCTAAGCACTCAGTGATCTGCTTCTGAGCTACTAACAAACCTTGCTCTTTTATTAACCTAACCTAGCATTTTTTATACTTCAACAGGGTTCCTCACTGGACTAAAAGGTTTTATGCCTCGCTCAGGGTTTCCCACTGTCTGTGGCCCTCAATGCTTCACCTCCTTGTGCCTTAATTTACATCTATAACCTCCTCTCCCCTTCTCAGACCAGCCCATTCCCCACCTTTCTTTGTTTGAAAATAATATAAACTCATCCTTTCCCCAAATTCAGCTGTTTTAGCATTAGGCTGACTCCTCCACATGATCATGTTTGACCTGCTTAATAAAGATCACTCCTGACTTTTACATAAGCAACATCAATAGCAGCAACAATAACCAGGACCAAGTACAGTTTTATCAAATTTATTGTTTAGAATTCCAAATGCACTTCCTTGTACAGACTAAAATTCTATTAACTTTTTGGTTATCATATCACACTGTTGGCTCATATTGAATTTATGTGGTAATGCATGTGTGATATGTGTCATGAAATATCAAAGATCAGTTGTGAGGTGGTCATTTGGAAAGTCAGCTCATACCTGCTAGGCCAAGGGTAAAAATCCAGTCTAGAAGTTTGAATGAACTTATGTACAATATTTTAATTAGCCACCAAATAAGATTGGGACATAAACCAATCTTTTCCAATCCAGTGGCCATTGTTGCGTTTTCCAAATATGTTGGCATATTGAGAGCAGCACTTCAATAGCATCATCTTTTTATATTTTAAATAGTTCAGCTGGAATTCTATCACCTCTACTAGCTTTATTATTAGCAAGGCTTATTTGACTTCAATCTTCAGGATGTCTGGCTTTAGATTGTAATTGTACCATTATAGGTATTGATGATGTTAAGATCTGTCCTGTGTAGATCTTTTATATATATATATATATATTGCCATCTTGTCTTAATTTCTTCAAATTCTGGAACAATTTCACTGTTTTTGAACTCCAAAGAGGTTGTGCTCAAGATTCTGTAAGTTAGACTTCAGCAATATGTAAATCAAGAATTATCAGATTATTTTCTTTTAAAAATTTATTTATTTATTTACAAAGCATATGCATGGGTAGTTTCCTCACTCACCCTTGCAAAACCTTTTGTTCCAAATTTTCCCCATCTTCCCTCCCCACCCCTCACTATCCTTAATTGGTTGAACCAACTTAGTTGGCTGAATGTAACATTCAACATGATACATATGTTGAAATACATGTTAAATCCAATATATGTTTATATATTTATACAGTTATATATATTTATACAGTTATCTTGCTGCACAAGAAAAATCAGATCAAGAAGGAAGGAAAGGAAAAACTGAAAAAGAAAACAAAATGTAAGCAAATAACAACAGAGGGAGTGAGAACGCTATGTTGTATTTCGCACTCTGTTCTTAGGGTTCTTCCCTGGATGTAGATGGCTCTCTTCATCACTACACAAGTGGAACTGGTTTGAATACTCTCATTGTTGATGGAGAGCCACTTCCATTAGAATTGATCATCGTATAGTCTTCTTGTTGTTGTGTATAATGATCTCCCGGTTCTGCTCATTTCACTTAGCATCAGTTCATGTCAGTCTCTCCCAGCCTTTCTGAAATCATCCTCCTGGCTGTTTCTTATAAAACAATAGTATTCCATAGCATTCATATACCACAATTTACCTAACCATCCTCCAACTGATGGGCATCCACTCAGTTTCCAGTTTCCTGCCACTAAAAAGAGGGCTGCCACAAACATTTTTGCACATGTGGGTTCCTTTAAGATCCTTTTGAGATATAATCCCAGTAGAAACACTGCTGGATCAAAGGATATGCACAGTTTGATAACTTTTTGAGCATAGTTCCAAACATTTCTCCAGAATGGTTGATTCGTTCAGTTTCACCAACAACGTATCAGTATCTCAGTTTTCCACATCCCCTCCAACAATTGTCGTCATCTTTTCCTGTCAGCTAAGGTAATCCAAGAGGTGTATAGTGTTATCTCAGAGTTGCCTTAATTTGCATTTCTCTGATAAGTAGTGATTTGGAGCACCTTTTCATGTGACTACCCATAGTTTTAATTTCTTCATCTGAGAATTGTCTGTTCATATCCATTGACCATTTATCAATTGGAGAATGGCTTGGACTATTATAAATTTGAGTCAATTCTCCATATATTTTAGAGATGAGGCCTTTATCAGATCCTCTGGATATAAAAGTGTTTTCCTAATTTTTGAGCAAACTAGTTTTCAAAGAGTCAGAGAAACTGGTGACCAAATTGCCAACATTCAGATTACGGAGAAAACAAGAGAGTTCTAGAAAAACATCTACTTCATTGACTACACTAAAACCTTTGATTGTGTGTATCACAAGAAAATGTTCCACATCCTCATGGGAGTACCAGGTCTTCTTGTCTCCTGCAGAACCTGCGTGAAGGCCAAAAGGCAACAGTTAGTACTGAACATGGAATAGCTGATTGGTTTAAGATTAAGGAAAGGATGAAGGATTAAGATTAAAGGAAAAGAGTACAATAAGGTTATATCCTATCACTTTATTTATTTAACCTATATGCAGAGTATATAATGTGAAATGCTAGATTAGATAAATAAAAAACAAGAATTAAGGTTTCTGGAAGGAATAAATATCAACAATCTCAGATATATAGATGATATATATATATATATATATATATATATAGTAGTATATAGATGATGATACCACTCTGAAAGTAGAAAGTGAAGAACAATTAAGGGTCCTTTATTAGGGTGAAAGAGGAGAGTATAAAAGCTAGCTTGAAGCTTAACATCAAAAATACTCAGATCTTGGCAAATGATCCTATCACTTCTAGGCAAACAGAGGGAGAAGAAATGGAATCAGCATCAGATTTTCCATTCAAAGATCTTTGAAGATTGAGACTGAAGCTATGAAACTATAAAGTTTTTTTTTTTTTTACAGAAATCTATGACAAATATGGACATACTAGACATACTGGACAATTACTGAACTACTAAATAAATAAATCTGGCATACTAAAAGGCAGAGAAATTACCTTGTTGCAAAGTTCTATTATCAAAGCCATGGTTTTTCTAGTAGCATGGCTATGGGAGTTGGATTGTAAAGAAATCTGAGGGCCACAGACTTGATGCTTTTGAATTATACAAAACTAAAGTCTCTTCAAGAGCAGGGAGATCAGAGCAGCTAATACTTAAAGAAATTAATTTGGGCTATTCACTGGAAGATCAAATACTGAAGCTGAAATCACACATGATGAGAAAATGGAACTAATTAGAAAAGATTCTGACATTGGGAAAGATTGAAGGCAAAAGGAAAAAAGGATGGCAGAGGATGAGATGGATAGAGTATCATGGAAACAATATGCCTGAACTTAGATTTTGAGAAACTAGGGGAGGATAAAAGGGCGTGGCATGTCCACAGGTTCACAAAGAGTTGGACCCGACTGAACATTTGAACCAAAAATGTCCTGCCTGGACCACAAGATAGTGCAGTGACTAGATCGTGACACTGCAGTCAGGAAGACCTGAGTTCAAAAGTGGTCTCAGATACTTACTAGCTTGTAACCCTATATAAGTCAGCTACCCTGTTTACCTCAGTTTTACTCATCTGTAAAATGGATTAGAGAGGGAAATTACAAACCATTCTATTATCTTTGTTAAGAAAACTCTGTTGGGATCAAAGGGAGTCAGATGTGACTGAAATAATTCAACAATAGTATTCCACTTGAGTAAGCTTTTTTAAGAGGCTGCAGTATCTCTACTGGAAACCAGAGGGCATTCAAGCTTAGAAACATTTAGTTGGCATAAAGTGGCTCATAAATCCTGATTGTTCCCAGTTTAGCCTAAGAGAGGAAATATTGATAAAGCATTAAAATATGGAATCCAATTTATTATGCTTTGGTTCACCTCCTTTTAAAGGTATTATTTCTTTTCTTGAGACTCAGTATATGATCATGTAGTTTATTATACAGTATAAACTAAAATGGAAAACATGCAAAGCACTTCTTGGCCCCAATAGAGACATGATGCCCATCTCACTCCTAGATCTTTGGTAAAGAGAAGTCATAATACCCCTAGTCAGGAGAAGGACATTTAATCTCCCTTCTCAGATTTCATGGTTTCAAGCATATCAGGGAAGATGTGACTTTGGCTTAGTTCACCAGCCCGATAGTGAACAAGACTTCTCGTTGCTGTAATTCTTAGTTAATTCTTGTAGACACCACATAGTCGTGGCATGGCATTTGTTCCTGTCTGCTTAAAGGTGATCTCATGGCTTGTCTCAGTCTCCTTGGCCTGCTACCAGAAGTTTAAATGGGAAGGGAAGAGGTTGAACACAGACAGTACCTCCATTTTTCATGTTTTATTGGGGCTCCTATTCCCATGATGGGAGATATCTCAGAGTTTTCTTTCTTTCTTTCTTTTTTTTTTTTTTTTAATGAATCAGTTCTTGAGCCCAAAGAGGTAGGTAAAAAGGCAAAGTTTTCTCATTCAAAAACATTTTCCCATTCCCCCATTATAATTTTTTTTTCTGTTCAGAAACTATTGGCTAGCCTATTTGCCATCTTATTGCTTTGAAATTGATTTTTTGAACCCAACAGTAGGGACTTTGCATTTATGCTCATTACATTTCATCTGCCCCAAGATTCTGGTGTTTTTGAATTTGTCTCTTGTCATGCATACACTAACACCCTCTCCTGACTCCATACCATTTGGTAATTGTATATTTATGATCATTGATAAAAATGTTGAACATTACAGAAAAGGACACTGGAGAAGTCCCTATTGACTGACATCAACCTATGAGTCTCCATCCTTTAGACTTTGTACTTATTATTGGGTGTGGTCATTTCTAGAGCATTTAGTCTTACTCTTGTTTTTTCAGCTCATAAAAAAGACCTTTGTGATCCAAAGTCCTCACTTTACATAAGGGAGACTGACTTACAGTGTCACTTCAGGAGTAAAGAGCAAAGCCAGGATTCAAACTAGGTTCTCCAAATTGTGCATCAGGGAAACTTAATTCTGTAGTCACATAGAGTCTGAGACAGAGCTGGACCTCCTGGTTCTTTCCACAATGCTATGGTATGCTTCCTGAAAACGGTGGGCCAAGGAAAATCACGCCCAGCCTGCTCAGGGCCCTATTCACCCTCCCTTTTGTCTTCCAGAGAGGCGGGGAAAAGGCTGGGTTTGGGGAACTGAGTAGTTAGAACTAGCAGTTTGCTGGCAGGTGAGACATCTCTTGAGCTGAACTCTAACTGTGTTGCGTGCCTAGAGTGACTCACACTTACATGAATCCAATGTGTTCTAGTGCCTGAAGTAATGGCCTCTGGGCCACACTCAGGGGAGCCAGTCTAAGAGTATGTGATTGTGGATGGATGGTCAGAGACAAGAAGGGAAAGGGGATTCTCTCTCTCTCTCTCTCTCTCTCTCTCTCTCTCTCTCCCTCCCTCCCTCATTCTGTGTCTCTCTCTCTCTCTCTTTTTCTGTCTCTCTGTCTCTGATTATCCCTATTTCTATCTCTGTCTCTGTCTCTGTCTCTGTCTATCTCTTTTTCTGTCTCTGTCTCTATCTCCCTCTCTGTCTCTCTCTGTAGGAGGTAGAACCAGTTTCTGCAGGGGTGGGTTGGACCTTCAGAGTGTACTAGACGGCATCTACAGGGCTCCTAGGAATCATTGAGTATAATCCTTCCATTTTACAGATGAGGAAACTGAGGTTCAGAGAAATAGGATGATTTGCCCAAGATCACAAAGCCAAATAGAATAGTTTTAACTTGAACCCACATCTTTTGACTCCAGTCAGAGTTATCCCTGTGATAGCACACTGATTGATTTACTGTTTTTATCAGGTTCTTCTATTCCTTTACTTCTTTGAGCTCACTTGGGATAGAAGCGGGCCAGTGTTGCCATTTTATTAGGCCAGAGCAGGGAAATAGAGATGTCCTGCTCACAGCCCCAGTCTATCCCTGATACCCCAGGCTCACAGAGAAGTCTAAAAATGTACAGCATTCAAACTCCTATTCTGGCATTCAAAGCCCTCCTTCTCCTGTCCTTTTGGCCTATGCTCAATACTCTGGGTGACTTTTTGAAACTTTAGCAGGACCTGTGCTCTCCCAGCACTGAACCTTTGTTCACACAGTTGCCAGGAGAGACCTTCCTTTCCATCTCCTCTAGGAAGCTCGCCCTGATCTCACCCAGCAGTTTGCACTTCTGTAATAATCCCAGTAGAGTACCGGATCGTGCAGTAGATAGACTGCTGGATCTGAAGTCAGGAAAAGTCACCTTCCTCAGTTCAAATCCAGCCTCAGACACTTCCTAGTTGAATGACTCTGGACAAGTCACTTCACCCTGTCTGCCTCAGTTTCCTCATCTGTCAATGAGTTGGAGAAGGAAATGGCAAACCACTGTAGTGTCTTTACCTAAAAAACCCAAATGGAGTCACAGAGAGTTGGATGCAGCTGACCAAGGAAATGTGTCATTCTGTATGTTCCAATTCTCTCTGTATTTTTTTATTTCCTGATTAGACTATGAGCCATATTAGAACAAAGAACAACTCTTAATTATCTCTCGGTGTTCTGCATACAGTAGGCTCTGGAAAGTGTTTTTTATTGAATTGAACTGAATTGGATTTCAAGTGAGGAGGGATTTTAGAGATCACCTAGTCCAGCTTGTTCAGAGAGGAAAAGCAAGTTATCCGAGGGAGCGCAGCAAGTTGGTCATTCCAGGCCTGGAATCCTGACTTGGTCCCTGGTCCCACTTTCTTGAGCTGCCTCTTAGCTTAACCCAAGCTGTACCTTAGTTTATCCTTCACTCTTCTTTCTGTAATTTGCCCTGTTCCTTCCTTGTCTTTCCCATCCCATTCCTTCCCATCTGGCCTGGGGGTTAGACATGGAGATGGCCAATCCAGATGTTTACAGGCAACCAGACCGCTATTTCTGATTAGAATGAAGATGGATGCTCATCGGGCTCTTTCTTTAATATGAGGGGATGCAATAAGAGCATGTCCAGTTTCCTTTCCAGCCTGCCGTTCTCTCTTCTCCATTGTAAAGTTCCTTCTGAGCCCTAGCATTCTCTATTCTAAGCCCCCTCCCAGCTTTGGCATCCCCTGTACTGAGCCCCTTCAGCCCTGACATCCCCTGTTCTAAGAATCCTCCCAGCTCTGACATCCCCTGTTCTAAGCCCCCTCCCAACCCTGACATTCCCTGTTCTAAGGCTTCTTCCAGCCCTGACATCTCGAGTTCTAAGGCTCTTCCTCCCTCTGATGTTGTCTAAGATCCCTCCTAGTCCTGCCATTCTACATTCCACATTTTAAGTCTCTGTCCAAGTTTCCTTCTCTTTTCTTGTCTGGATTTTACCTTTTGGGCTGAAGAGCTGGTGTCCCAGTCTCAGAAACATCCACACTGACTCTTTCTTCCATTTCTGCAAAGGAGAGGGGAGAGGGAAGTTAAAAAGATGGAGAAATAGTCCCTTAGTGGGCCTGAGCAAGGAGAAGAGGTGCTTTGAGTCTAGGAAGAGGGAGGAGAACTTTGTCTCTTTAATAGTGGGGCAGAGGACTGTTCCCTTAGTGGAAGAGCTGGACTTGGGCTGGGCCAATGGACTCGGTAGGCAGTGCGTGTTGCTACCTAGGTTATCTCAGAGACAGAACTAGGATGCAGCAATGGGATGTGGCCTCCAGGCAGCAAAATTCAAAGGGGTACATGCTATGAAAAAATGAGTTATTCTATGATGATGTCATTGACAATTGAGGACAATGTCTCCCCCCTTCCCCTTCCTCCCCCCCCCCCCAGGAGGGATGGGTTACAGAATTTTTCACGACCCGCCCAGCACCGCTCCAGGAGAAAGGCTACTTGGGCATGCCCCCAGAATGGCCACCAGTTACCCTATGGAGGGGCTTCCTTACTGCAGTGCTTTCTTGTTGATCCCAGCATACAACATGCACCCAAAGAAGGTGATCAGTCCTGCCCCTCCTGCGACAGTCAGACAGATGGCAGGAACTCCAGAGAGGGAATTAACGGGATCGGGCTCAATGGGCTCAGTGTCCTCTGGAGGGGTCTCTAGAAAATGGGGAGATCGATGGAGTGAGGGCTCTCACCGGGTAATGGGACGTAACCCCCCACCGGGTAATGGGACATAACCCCCCCACCGGGTACGAGTCTGAAGCCTTCTGCTTCCTCAAGGCCCTTGAGCTCAGGAAGCCTTCCACTGAGCTCTTAACCCTGATTAAAGCTGCGCCTTAGGCATTATTAATGATACTGGTCAGGACAAATATTAGACCATTTTTGCAAATGAGGAAATTGAGGCTCAGAGAAGTGAATTGACTTGTCCACAGCCATTGTGCCAAAAAGTGACAAGAGGCAGATTGGTCTTCGGAGCCAGAGCCAGTATATTCTCCAAGGGTCACCTCCCACCTTAAATGCGTTTCATCTTTTTGGGTAGAGGATAGAGATCATGTCTTGTGCTATCCCCCCTCCCTTACCCCCCACAACGGGGCTCAAAAAGGCCTTGCTAAGTGCTCATTGATTGCTTTGGGGTGGGAGGGGGGCCATCAATGATGAACTCACTGGGCAGTTGCACTTGGATGGGGGGGGAGGTCAGCTGGCCCACGTTGTTCTGAGCCGTGCACGTGTAGTTGCCCAGGTCCTTTGGGGTCAGCCTCCGGATAATGTGCTTTTCCCCGGTACCACACACCTTGCCATTAAGGGACCAGGTGAACTGGGGTTCGGGGTTTGCCGAAGTCACACAGTCCAGAACCACCGAGTAGTTGAGGTCACTCTCAAGAATCCCCTGAGATGATTGTGGATATGATAGCGTCACTACCGCTCCTGGTCCATCTATGAGGGAATGAAGGGGTCACGGTGAAGGGGAAACTCTAAGGGTGTATCCTTGGAGAGACAACATCAAAGAGACAGAAGGGGCCCCATAATTCCCTTCCAGTGGTCGGGGAACAATATTGGAAAGGGGGAGGTCAGAGCCGGGAGGGCCCTGAAGGAACAGGAGAACCTGGCCCAGTAAGCCAAGAGCGGCCATTATATTCCTGGTTTCTTGAGTCTGAGCACAGTGTTCTTCCTACCAAAGTAGCCTGCCTCTCCCTTCTACAGGCAGCTATTCTAGACCAAAGTTTGAATGTTATGGGAAAGCAGGTTTCCCTTCTCATTAATAGTCCTAATAACTGGTATTTATGTAGCACTTTCAAGCTTCCAAAGCACTTTACAATTATTGTCTGATTTGATCCTCACCCCCACCCTGGAAGGATAAACACTATCACCATCTCAGTTTTACAGAGTTTTACAAGTGAACTCTGTTTCTTTACAAGTGAAGAAACTGAGGCAAACCAGTGGAATGACTTGTGACTGAGTCCTTGTCCGAGGCTGGATCTGAAGCTGGTTCTTCCTGTGCTGTTACATAGAGCACCCCACCAGGTGTCCCATTGCTGGATTTCAGAGCCCAAGAGTCGCCATTTGCAAAATGAGCATTGAGCTAGCGCCCCTTGCAAGGGCAGAGTGGTACAGAGCAGTCAATGCCAGTAAGGGGACTTGGACTGAGTCACTTTGGGCAAGTCACCACTACTCTGGCCTCAGTTTCCCCAGGGTCTTTGTACCAAGTGACTTCTTCTGAGCTCCGGGTCTAGGGCCCTGTGCTCCTCGAGGAGGGGTGTGCCCCTGGCACAGGCTTTCTGCCCGGGGAGAGAGGCTGGAGCCAGCTCGATGAGCTCAGTCTCTTTGCCAGCCCATTGGGGCAGGGTAGGGAGCAAGACAGGTGAATGCCAGAGGTGGCCATTACTCACAGATCACGGTCAGAACGACGGTATCGCTGGTCTTGTAGTCAGACTCGTTCCACACCCTACAGAAGTACAGCCCTTGGTCATATCGCCTCACTGACCGAATGGTCAGCGTCCTGTTATTGTTGGACAGCTCCAGCCGCTCTCCCCCCTGCAGCAGCATGCCCCCGTTATACCAGAGGACCCTTAAGCTGTCTTCGACAGTGTGACAGGTGAAGACCACCGAATCCTTTGACTCCAAAGCCACATTCATGTTGACTGAGATGTTTGGTTTTAAAAGAAACTCTAGGTGGGACAAAGGAGTAGAGGAGTGAGACATTGAGTGGAAGTCATGGAAGAAGGCTTTTAGTTCACCTGTCTCAGCTCAGTCCCTCCCTGTGTGCCCATGGGCCAGTCACTCAGAACCTCAGTTTTCTTATCTATAAAATGGAGAGGGGGATTGGTCTAAGTGGCTCCTGAAGTTTTCCCTAATGCCTAGATTCTTGATCTTAAGCATGACTTTGGGTTGATCATTCCTCTGGCCTTAGTATCCCCTTCTGTAAAATAAAGAACCTCAGAGGTCCCTTCCACCTCCATTTTAGAGGCCTTTGGGAATGTCTCATCTCCAGCATCTCCTTTGTTTCCTTTGAGGTTTGATCACACTTAACATCCCACAAATTCTCCTTGGTCTTTGATTTTTTGGGGAATATTTCGCTTGCTCCAGGAGGGAATGGGGCTGAGCCCACAGTACCCATCCCATAGTAGCCCGCTTCAAAGGGGGCTGTCCCTTCTTCCGCTTTCACCCTCATCTCCTGGGAGAAGGAGGAGGGATCCTGTGAGATTATTGGAGATGTGTGGACTTTAGACAGCATTAAGTCCTCCTTGTTTTCTAGAGGAGGAAAGTGAGGCTGAGAGAAAGGAAATGACTCACCTAATGCCACTGGGCTGAATGCACCAGATGAAGGATTAAAATTGTGCTTCCTATGAGCCCCATTCAGCAAGAATCCTTGAAGCCCTACTATCTGCTGGCTTTGTACTAGGCACTAGGGAAAAATTGAAAGGGTCCTTGCCCTTAAGGGGCTTTCCTTCTACAAGGCAGCAGAGGCTCTTACAAGAACTCAGGGCAGGTGTTAATGGCCCATGGCCACCGCAGACCCAGCTTACCAGTGTGTGTGCGCTGCACGTGGACGTAGGTGGATGCCTTCTGCAGGCCCGAGTCAGTGTTTAGCACCAGGGAATAAAAGCCAGAGTCAGAAGGAGCGATGTTGCCAATTTCCAGTGTGTTCCAGCTTGTCAAAATTTCCCTGTTGGTGTGGGCAGGACCAACGTGCTGGACACAAGGGTCCACCTGGCTGGTGGAAACACAGTGGGTGATCATGTCAGGATAGCGGGCCTGGAGCCCCGTGTACCATGTGGCATTGTGCACATGGGCTGGGAGGTTCAGGGCAGTCAGCCTCACGTTGTCTCCTTCTACAGGCCGGTCTGGGACGGTGACGATGGAGAGCCGAGCAGATCCCGGGTGGGCCCACAAGCTGAGCAGGGTAGCTTGGAGAAGGATTAGAAATGAGATTGAAGGCAGGGTGGTAAGAGTAGCTCTGGGAGGGATTCAGTGTCATCCTGGGGAAAAGTTGGTGTTCTCTTCCCGGAATGTTCCTTCCTTGTGTAGTGAGAGCGGGGCTGTAACTTTCCCATATGCATGGTTAAATGGCCCCCCCTCTTTGGGGCAGCTAGGGGGTGCAGTGGATAGAGCACCAGCCCTGAAGTCAGGAGGATCCGAATTCAAATCTGGTCTCGACACAACACTTTCTAGCTGTTTGACCCTGGGCAAGTCACTTAACCCCAATTGCCTCAACAAAAACAAACAAACAAAAAAACAAAACAAAACAAAACAAACAAAGAAGAAAGTATACCGTCTTTTCTTCCAGGGATGGTGTCATAAGGTATGGTCCATTTATTAATAAAGAGATAGAGGACTTGGGATCCCAAGGCAATGCTGTGTTTGGAGGAATCATGTAGAATCTTGGGCAATATTATTACACTCACCCTCACCTGCTGTTTCAAGGAATCATTCTTGCTAACTAGGTGCTTAGTGTAGTTACCACCTTTAGATTAACCTGGGGTGAAGCAATGGCTATGTCACCTTTATTCTCCTACTGGAAAATGTTTGTGTGAGACTCTTGTATGTCTGACAAAGTATTTCATGCTTTCTGGATTCACCTGTTGGGCCACTTCGGGATCTCTCCAAGGTCCCGCCATCTTGGCCGTATCTCTCTAAGTCTTTGGTGATGATCCCTAAGGGTCTGTCACAGATATTTCCCATAAAGCCTGGATGAAGACATAGCTAGATGTCATGCTCATAAAACTTACAAATGGCACCAAACTAAGAAAGATGGCCAATATGACGAATGACATTTAGGTTCCCCAGAGATCACGACAGGCTAGATCATAGGAGAAATTCTAATAAGATGAAACTGACTAGACATTACTGTAAAGTCAGTCCCTTGGATTGAAGAAATCAAGTCTCAAATATAAAATAAGAAAAACTAGGATGAATAGCTAATTGTCTGAAAAGAACCCCCAAACTTGAGTAGACTGCAAGCTACTCCTAGTGTTCATAGGACAAGATAGCAGACATGAAGGTCCCAGTTGGCTGCAGTATGATAGAAAGGATTTCTGGGAGAAGAGAGATGATGGTCCCTCTGTACTCTTTCCTACTGAGATTAAATCTTAGATTTAATCTAGATTCCTACTTAGATTAAAGTATGGTGTCCTATTTTGGGAAATTTGATAGGTCATTGGTTGGTGGGGTTTATAAAGGGAGGCAGTCAGGATGGAAATGATGGCATGAGACTTGGGAGCAGTGGGCAGCTATTTCCAGTGAGCCGAAGTGCTGTTACATAGAAGAGGGTCCCATTTGGTCTGCTTAGCTTATGAGGACAAAGTAAAGTAGCAAAAGGACAACTTGAAAAGAGACTTCTTTGGTCTCAGCATAAGGATCAACAGATTTCCTAAAGGTGGGAGCTGTCTCTATGTGGAATGTGCTCCGAGGCAACTGGGTACTCTCTCCTCCAGGTTATTTAGATGGTTTCAGAGGTCTCTTCCCAACTTGGGGATTCTGTAAACCTGTGTCTCTGTAGTTAAGGATGGGGGCAGGGTTGCATGGAAAGAGCATTGGAGATACTGGATTCTGTTTCTCATGCTGTAACAAAGTAATCTTGAAACTTGGGGTAATTTAGTTGGCCCTTATGGGGAAGTTTCCCCATATCTGACATTAGACAGTTATACTAGATGATTAAAAAAACAACACTCCTCTATGGCTCTGAAATTCAATGCTCTGTTCTAAGGACTTTGATATGTTCTCCTCCAAGGTCTTTGTCATTCTGCAGAGCATTTCTGGCTTGAACATTCTGGATTCTAATGCCCCTTTCAGCTCTGATCTTCTATATCGTGTTTTCTAATGGCTCCTCTAAATTCCATGTTCTGATAGCCCTGCCAGCCTGGACATTCTGACTGTCATTCTATATCTATGCATATGAGTGCCCGAGAGTCCATGTATGGGTGCCCGAGAGTCCATGTATGGGTGCCCGAGAGTCCCTGTATGGGTGCCCGAGAATCCATGTATGGGTAACCAAGAGTCACTGTATGGGTATCCGAGAGTCCCTGTAGGAGTGCCCGAGAGTCCCTGTATGGCTGCCCGAGAATTCATGTATGGGTGCCCAAGAGTCCATATATGGGTTTTTGTGTCTTGCCCAGAGTAGGCGCATCTGTCTTATTATTCCAAGTGTGGGCTTGGGTTGGTTTGAGCTCATCCTTGGATTTCCCGTCTCCCTGCCCTTATGGATCACCCTAATCACACAGTGGGATGTGGGGATGATGTCCCCCTTACCTGTGAGCAGGAACCTCTTCCAAGGGCTGCCCCAGTTATGGGGAGGATCACTGGACAGCAACATGACTGTGCCTTCAAGGGACTTGCACCTTGATTACTAGTTCTTGCCTTCCCTTCCTGAGTGGAATTGTTTTCTTGACCAGCAGCCGATGTTGCTCTTGTCCAATCTGACCCCAAAACAAACCTGTGTCTGTTCTTGTCTTTCACTTCACCAACTGGGCTTGTCTTGCTCAGGATCACATGGTCTGCCTGTTTGAGTAGGGACTTTGCCCTTGACCCTCCCTTTCCTGAGCAGTACCTGAGTTCTTTTGCCTTTCCAGGTGAGTCCTTCCTGGACTTAAACCCTTCTTAACAACGACTCTCCAGAAACCCCCTAGGCACTATCAGCTTTCTCTACATTCCAACCCATTTCTCTATTTATAAGAGAAAGGCTGTGTGTGTGTGTGTGTGTGTGTGTGTGTGTGTGTGTATTGTTGTTGTTGTTGTGTGTATATGTGACTTGAGGTGGAATAATAACCAGTTATATCTCTATAGTATTTCAAGATCATAATCCCATGGTCATACAATAATGCCTTAGGTAAGATTCTTTCTTGGGTCACCTGTTTCTGAGCTCTTTCTTTTTTTAAAAAAGGGATTTATTTATTTAAAATGATACAGAAAATACATTTAAAACAATATAGAAAAAGAAAAATGACAGGTAATAAAGAGTCATGTGCATATCAAAACATAAGAGGATTCAAAATATATAACAATAGATTTCTAATTCAAGAAAGCACATATAATAATAGAAGACATTGTATTCAGAACTGTCCATTTTTACTTCCTTGAAGGTTTTTTTTTTTTTTTGTTCTCTTCATGTACTTTTTACTTTATTCTTTTTTCCCTCTTTAATTTCCCTCCTCCACAAGCAGACAACTTAAGCATGGATATATTTATGTAAACGCACATACTCACACACCCTCTCTATCTCATACACCATACACTCACACTCATAAACACACACACACACACTAACATATATACACACACTCCCACATACACGCACATACAGATATATCCACCCTCCCTCCCCCAACACATTCACACAATCATAGACAAATAGATCTTCTCTGCTCCCATTTCTCCTCTAAGATGCCTGAGTCTTCTGCTCTCTCATCCCCAGGTAAAGAAGAGAAGAGGGGCCCCAGCTAGGTTTATCTCTTTTCCCCTGCCCATGTTCAATGTAAAATCTAGAACCCATGTGATTAGAGAAGAATGGAGTGGAAGGAGTTTCTTGCTCCTCTTAGGAGGGTTGCTGAATGGTGATGGTGGTGATGGCCTTGCTGTGTCCTCTGCTTAGTACCAAGGCCTTGTTTTAACAGGTCACATGTTCCTAATTCTTCTTGTCAGTGCTCTATGGACTTTCTCCCCACAAAATTAGATGTTCCAAACCCTTTCTCAGTCCTCATAGTGCAAAGGTTCCTAACTTGCTAGATATAACGTAAGAATAATAAAACTATTATATATTAGTCACTGAGATCAGGAAAAGACAAGGGACTCCTTACTGTTTTCTCCTCTCCCTACTTTGTTTTCAAGGCAACAGATTATAATAGCAAAAGTCCTGAACTGAGAGGCAAACCCCAGGATCCTATCCAAGGTTCTGACAGCTCCTCGAATAGAGACTGGACCAATGATCTTTCTCTCTCTCTCTCTCTCTCTCTCTCTCTCTCTCTCTCTCTCTCTCTCTCTCTTTCTTTTTTTTTTTTTTATTATAACTTTTTATTGACAGAACATATGCCAGGGTAATTTTTTACAACATTATCCCTTGCACTCACTTCTGTTCTGACTTTTCCCTTCCCTCCCTCCACTCCCTCCCCTAGATGCCAAGCAGTCTTATACATGTTAAATACATTACAGTATATCCTAGATATAATATATGTGTGCAGAACTGAACAGTTCTCTTGTTGCACAGAAAGAATTGGATTCAGAAGGTAAAAATAACCCGGGAAGAAAAATAAAAATGCAGAGTTTACTCTTTTCCAAGTGTTCCTTCTCTGGGCATAGCTGATTCTGTCCATCATTGATCAATTGGAATTGAATTAGATCTTCTTTTTGTCGAAGACATCCACTTCCATCAGAATACATCCTCATACAGTATCATTGAAGTATATAATGATCTCCTGGTTCTGCTCATTTCACTTAGCATCAGTTCATGTAAGTCATTCCAAGTCTCTCTGTATTCATCCTGCTATGGACCAATGATTTCTTTTTTATTTCTTTTTTTAAATTTTTATTTAATAATTACTTTATATTGACAGAATCCATGCCAGGGTAATTTTTTTTTTAACAACATTATCCTTTGCACTCGTTTCTGTTCCAATTTTTTTCCCCTCCCTCCCTCCACCCCCTCCCCTAGATGGCAAGCATCCTTTATATGTTGGATATGTTGCAGTATATCCTAGATACAATATATGTGTGCAGAACCAAACAGTTCTCTTGTTGCATAGGGAGCATTGGATTCAGAAGGTATAAATAACCCGGGAAGAAAAACAAAAATGCAGATAGTTCACATTCGTTTCCCAGTGTTCTTTCTTTGGGTGTAGCTGCTTCTGTCCGTCATTTATCCATTGAAACTCAGTTAGGTCTCTTTGTCAAAGAAATCCACTTCCATCAAAATATGTCCTCATACAATATCATTGTCGAAGTGTATAATGATCTCCTGGTTCTGCTCATTTCACTTAGCATCATCAGTTCATGTAAGTCTCGCCAGTCCTCTCTGTATTCATCCTGCTGTGGACCAATGATTTCAAAGGTGTAGGATACTCACAGAGGAGAAAACTCCCTTTCCTAATGGAAATCTGGCACTGCTTCCATTTCTTCTCCTTTTATTTGTCAAAATGTGTTGAGACCAATTGCCATAATCTTAGGGTTTTTGTTTTTGTTTTGATAGGAATTTGTTTTTATTTGTTACAAGTTTTTCTTTTTGGCCGTTTTGAAAATTATTTATTGGTTTTCAATATTTACTTTTATAATATTTTTATTTCCAATTTTCTCCTTCTCTCCCTCCAATTCCCTCCCCTCTCCCCAAGATGGCAAGATGATATAGATTTTATACGTACAGTGATATTAAATGTATTTTCACATTAGTCGTGTTGTGAAAGGAGAATCAAAACAAAAGAGATAAACCACCATAAAGAAAAAAATAATCAAATAAGTGAAAATACTATGTTTCAATCTACATATGTTTTTCTCTGGATGTAGACATTTTCTCTTAAACTTATAGAGAGAATTACCTGGTGTGATTTAGTGACATATAAAAGGTCTCCCTGCCACTGTGTGTGTGTGTGTGTGTGTGTGTGTGTGTGTGTGTGTATGTGAAAGAGACAGACAGAGAAAGCAATAGAGACAGAAAGACTCAGTCAGCCAAACATACTCAGACAAAGGCAGAGAAAGAGAGAGACAGAGACAGACAGAGACACACACACACAGTCAGAGACAGAGAGATAAAGAGAGAGAGACAGACAGAGACACAGAACGAGGGAGGGAGGGAGGGAGAGAGCGAGAGCGAGAGCGAGAGAGAGAGAGAGAGAGAGAGAGAGATGAAAGACATGTATCCAGGACTTTCTAGCTTTGAGGTCAGATCTCTGTTCACAAGACTATTTACATGCTACTAATGTCTTTCTGTTTCTGGGTTTCAGTTGCCTTAGTGATAAAGTAAAATATGCACTTTCCTTTCCTCTCCTCTGGTCCTGGTACTATGATCACTTCAGCGTTGCTACTCTTCCTGGAAAGGATGTATTCATCCTCATGGCCCTACTCATCAGCTCTGAAATTCTCTGGACCAAAGAGCCTCTCCTTAGCCACCACTTCCTTGTGGGTCAGCTCTCCCTGTTGGAATATAAGTTTCTTGAGAAGAGGGATGGACTTGCTTTTCTATTTATATCCTCAGTGCTCAGCACTGGAACATCTTGTTGTTCAGTTATCTAGTTGTGTCCAACTCTTCACGACTACATGGACTATAGCACGTGAGGATCTTCTCTTCTCTCCTATCTTCTGAAGTCTACCCAAGCTCATGTTCATTCCTTCCATTACAATATCCATCCATCCCATCTTCTTACCACCCCCTTTCCTTTTTGCCTTTAATCTTTCCCATCATCAAGGTCTTTTCCAATGAGTCCTGTCTTCTTGTTATGTGGCTAAAGTATATAAATTTCATCTTCACTATTTGTCCTTCCAATAAATAGTCTGAATTAAATTAAATATTGGCTGTTTTGATCTCCTTTCTGTTCCAGAGACTCTCAAAAGCTCGTCAAAAGTGTCAATTCCATGGAACTCAGCTTTCCTTATAGTCCAAATCTCACAGTCATACTTTGCTACTGGAAAATTCAGAGCTCTGACTATGTGGACCTTTGTTGGCAAGATGATATCTCAGCTTTTTAGTAGGTGGTCTAGATTTGCTATAGCTTTCCTTCCAAGCATAAAGCACCAACTGCAGTTCTCTTTGAGCCCAAGAATATAAAATCTGGCTCTGCTTCCATTTCTTCTCCCTCTATTTGTCAAAACGTGTTGAGACCAATTGCCACGATCTTAGGGTTTTTGTTTTTGTTTTGATAGGAATTTGTTTTTATTTGTTACAAAAATTTTCTTTTTATTTTTGGCTGTTTTGAAAATTATTTATTGGTTTTCAATATTTACTTTTATAATATTTTTATTTCCAATTTTCTCCTTCCTTCCCTCCAATTCCCTCCCCTCTCCCCAAGATGTCTCCTTTCATGTTGTGAAAGGAGAATCAAAACAAAAGAGATAAGCCACCATAAAGAAAAAATAACCAAAAAAGTGAAAATACTATGTTTCAGTCTACATTTAGATTCCATACGTTTTTCTCTGGATGTAGATTGCATTTGCCCTCCTGAATCTTTTGGAATTGTCTTGGATTGTAGTAATACTAAGAAGAGCAAAGTCTATCAAAGTTGATCATTCATACAATGTTGATGCAATGTGTGCAATGTTCTCCTGGCTGGGTTCATTTCACTAAGCATCAGTTCATGCTAGTCTTTTCAGGATTTTCTGAAATCTTCCTGATCAACATTTATTGTAGAATAATAGTATTACATTACATTCATATACCACAATTTGTTCAACCATTCCCCAGATAACGGGCATACACTCATTTTCCAATTTTCTATTTTTTTAATGATCTCTTTGAGGTACAGACCTAGTGGTATTTCTATATCAAAGAGTATGTACAATTTGATAGCTCTTTGGGCATAGTTTCAAATTGCTCTTCTTATGGTTGGATCAGTTTACAACTCCACCAATAATGCATTAGTGTCCCAGTTTTCTCACATCTTTTCCAACATTTATCATTTTCCTTTTCTGTCACATTAGCCAATCTAATACATATCAGGGAGGTACCTCACAGTTGTTTTAATTTGTATTTCTCTAATCAATAGTGATTTAGAACACTTTTTTTCATATGATTATAAAAGACTTTAATGTCTTCATCTGAAAACTCTTCATATCATTTGATTATTTATCAAGTGAAGAAAGATTTGTATGTTTATAAATTTGACTCAGTTCTCTACATATTTTAGAAATGAGTCCTTTATCAGAAAGATTGTCTATATAGGGATTTTTTCTCGAGCTTTCTGCTTCCTTTCTAATTTTGTTGCTTGGGCTTAATTTGTGCAAAAACTTTCTATTTTAACATAATCAGAATGATCTATCTTTCACTTCATAATGTTTTCTATTTCCTGTTTGGGTTTTACATTATGCCCTTCTCTATAGATCCGACAGGTAAACTATTCCTTGATTTCCCTAGCTTGTAGGATCTCACTTTATGTCTAAATCATCTACTTTGATAAGGCAAAAGAAGTCAGACACTGACTTTGACCTTATCTTGGTGTGGGGGAGAGATGTTGATCAGTGCCTAGTTTCTGTTATATCATTTCCCAGTGTTTTCAGCAATTTTTGTCAAATAGTAAGTTCTTATTCCAGAAGCCAGAGTCTTTGGCTTTATCAAACTGTAGATTACTATTGTGTCTTGTATACCTAACCTTAGGCTTTTTTTTTTTTTTTTCTTTTTGATGTTAAGCTTTAAGACAACTTTTACATGCTTTTTTCCCCACTCTCTTCAAGAGGCTTCTTAATTCCTCTTTATTTTTTTGCTGTCAGCATGTAACTCTTTTTCTAATCTTAAACAAATAGTAGTTCCAAGTCTGATTCTAACTATTGCTTCTTGGTTCCCATCCAGGTTCCTAAGGGGACAAATAAGATGACATGGCACTACCGTCTCTTTGAAGACTTGCCCCATTTTGTGGTGATTCACACAATCAAAGGTTTTAGTGCAGTCAAGTCACTGAGATGGAAGGAGATGCTTTCTGGAACTCTCTTGCCCTCTCCATAATCCAGCAAATGTTGGCAATTTTAACTCTAGTTCTTTTGCCTCATCAAAAACCAGGCTATACTTCTGATAATTCTTGGCTGACATATTTTTGAAGAATATTTTATTGCTTGCAGAATATTTAAATAATTACTATTTAATTTTCCCCAATTACATGTAAGGCAATTTGAACATTCTTTTTTTTTTTTTTTAAGGTTTTGAGTTTCAAATTCTCATCCTCCCTCTCTCCTTTCCCTATCCCTTATTGAAAAAGCAAGCAATTTGGTTATAATCACATAAAATACATTGTCTTTTTGTCATGTTATGCAAGGAAATACTGACCAACAAAAGTCCAAGAAAAACAGAATGAAAAATAGTGTGCTTTGATCTTCATTCACACTCCAAGAAAAACAGAGTGAAAAATAGTGTGCTTTGATCTGCATTCACACTCCATCTGTTTTTTCCCCCTCTGGAAATGGATAGCATTTCCCTCAACTTCAGTCACCTAAGGAGGAAGAATGAAGGAAGTTAGTTTCTGAGCTAGGGGAGGGAGCTTCTTGGGGAACACTGAGACTGATTGTGGCTGATCCTAGCCCCATAGTAGAATGCAAACCCATCTCTCCCACACTTTTGCCTCCCACACACTGACCCTCATTGGCCTGGGCTTGGGCTTGGGCTTGGGCTTGGTTGTTCCATTACGTCTTTAGAGCGCCCTCCAGCCAACTGCCAAATTTGTGTTCTGTGTTCTGGACTAACTGGCTGCTTGCCATTCGTCCCACATAATATGCTCTATCTTGTCTTTGGGTGTAGGCCGCTCCCTTGCTTTAATGCCCAACTTCTTCTGTTTGGATATCTGTAATCCCTAGCTTGAATCTTTAAGATTCAGCTTCCACAAGAGGCCTTTGTTGGGCGACTCCTACAATTATCTTATATATTGTCTAATCTAATATATGAATTCAAGTTGTTTCTCCTGATAGAACGGAAGCTGCTTGAGATAAGAGTCTGATTTTAGTTTGTATTCTTGGGGCACAGAATGGGTCTAAAGTCTACAGCTGTAGGTGGGTTGACTTTGTAACAGTTATTGAATTGAATTGTTCAAATTTTCAGCCCAGAGAGTGATGGCACGGGGGAGGAAGAAAGCAGGACAGACCAGAAGGGGATGGATAGGCCATTGGATGACCAGACTAGAGAAGAAGGCACACGAGGAGAAAAGTGTGAGATGCAGCTGGGAAGACTGCAGCAATGAGGACGGTGACTTCTGTGGGGTGGCAGAGGGCCATCTGAGAGGACCTATCACATGGTGGATGAAACACTGGGTGATGGATTTCTGTTCAGGATCACTTTCCCCTTGTCCCTGCCTGTCCTCCCCTTCCAATCCCACTGCCCCTCCCCCCCCAATATCCCAACATGACACAGTACCGTCTGGAGACCAGGTAGAAAATCAAAGCTCCTATGAGACTTAACAGGCCCAGGCTGACACCAATGCTGAAGAATATGACAGCTCCTTGGGGGAGGACGTAGGGAATCCCATTTGAGAAAGAAAGGTCCTCTAGATATCAAGAGAGGAAGGAGAGAGTTAGGTGCATCTTCTGGGAATCTTCCCTGGCACTCCCATCACAGAGGGACCTCTCCTTCCTTGGGACCGTTCTGGTGTGGATGCTAGAGGGCCACGCCATTGGGGTAGCAGGGATTTTGTGAGGGAGTGCCCTGGTTCACCAGCTGGACTGCTGGCTCCTTATGGCTTCCAGGGAGCTTGCTCTAACATGGGAGAGGGATCTAGTGGTCCTGCATCCCAATGCTTTCTTCCTCAAGATTTCTCTGTATGCCTGCTGTATCTCCAGGAGGATGGGAGCTTGGGTAATTGGGGTGTGTATCTCCATTGACATGACATGCAAAGAGGTGTGCTTGTGGAGTTGGGTATGTAGGAGAGGTAATCTCAGGAGTGACTGCCAAAGTAAAAAAGTCATGGGATATCAGAGCTGGGAGGAGAAAAGCTTTGGAAGAGGGAATGTCAGAGCTGGGAGGGGCCTTCAAAGAGGGGATATCAACATTAGGAAGGTCCTTAGAACAGAGGATGTCAGAGGTGGGAGGAACCTTAGAACAGGGAATGTTATTCACCAAGGAAGACAAGGATTTTCTTCCTATCAGTTGAGTCCTATTCTCTTGGGTTCCATTAGGAATATCTTTAATTTTGTGGGTTTCTCTCCCCCACGTTTCCTTTTCTATCCTGTGAGCTTCTTGTGTCCTTCTCCATTTTTTCTTTCTCTTTCTAGTGTAGGTAGATTCAGGGGACCAAGTGAAGAGGGGACCCTCCCTCTCCAGCTGATTGAGGGAAATGTTCCTACTTTTAGGATTTCATTACCAATTGTTGAGATGCCCTCCCCCCATACTCCTCCCTTCCCCAAGGCAGCAGATGATGACACTTTCCAGAAAAGCTTACCATAAACTCTGAGGACGACAGTTGAATAGAGAACTACCTGGGTCTTGGGGTTCTCTGCAATGCACCTGTAGGTGCCCACATCTGCCAAGGACATGCTACTGATGTTGTAAGTGCTGGTAGTGCTCTGCAGAGCAATGCCATTGCGAAGCCATCGATAGCGGCTTGCGGGATTTGACGTCGTGCTACACTCCATTTCCACGCCGTAGCCCAGTCGAGATTCGATTCTGCCACCATAGGTCGGAGGGGAGGATTTCCGGGATATGGAATCTGGCCCATCTGCAAGGACAGAGAGGAAGGATGCTGATCCCTGCTTCCTCTTTCCTGCCCCTTTAGGTCTGGTTCAACTTTTTCCTCCATAATTCATGAACACACTGCTTCATTCACTGATTCATTCATGCCCTTATACATTCATCCATTGACGCCTCATGCATTCATTCATTTGTGCCCTTATGTATTCATTTATTGGTGCCCTCATTCACTAATTCATTGATGCCCTCATTTATTCATGCATTGATGCTCTCATGCATTCTTTCATTCATGCCCTCATGCATTCATTCATTGGCAGCCTCATGCATTCATTCATTGATGCCCTCATTCATTCATTCATTCATTGGCACCCTCATTCATTCATTCATTGATGCCCTCATGCATTCATTCATTGATGCCCTCATTCAGTCATTCATTGACAGCTGATCCCTGCTTCCTCTTTCCTGCCCCTTAAGGTCTGGTTCAACTTTTTCCTCCATAATTCATGCACACACTGATTCATTCACTGATTTATTCATGCTCTCATACATTCATCCATTGACGCCTCATGCATTCATTCATTTGTGCCCTTATGTATTCATTTATTGGTGCCCTCATGCATTAATTCATTGACAGCCTCATGCATTCATTCATTGGCACCCTCATGAATCCATTCATTGATGCCCTCATGTAATGGGCTGAGGCTTGAGTTGATGCACTGAGGTCCCAAGCTAAATAGTAATTGGACCATACTCTATTAATATATAAGCTTGGAGAAAGAATGGCCCCTGCCCACTCTTTGTGCAAGTCCTGATGTGTTGTATAGGAAATGACAATTTTGGTGGGTGGAGGCAGGGGAGGGGAAAAGGAAGGGGAGGAGAGACTGTTTTGCTTTTTGCCATTGCAACGACCTTTCTGTTTGTTTCTCTTCTTCTTTTTGCTTTTGCTGAGGCAGTTGGGGTTAAGTGACTTGCCCATGGTCACACAACCAGGAATTGTTAAGTGTCTGAGACTGGATTTGAACTCAGGTCCTCCTGACTTCAGGGCTGGTGCTCTAACCACTGAGCCATCTCCTAGAAAGATCGTTGCAATGGCAAAAAGCAAAACAGTCTCTCTTCCCCTTCTTTTTCCACTCCCCTGCCTCCACCCACCAAAATTGTCATTTCCTATACAACACATCAGGACTTGCACAAAGAGTGGGTGGGGGCCATTCTTTCTCCAAGCTTATATATTAATAGAGTATGGTCCAATTACTATTTAGCCTCATGTGCTTGGGACCTCAGTGCATCAACTCAAGCCTCAGCCTATTACACCCTCATTCATTCATTTATTCATTGACACCCTCATTCATTCATTCATTGATGCCCTTATGCATTCATTCATTGATGCCTTCATTCAGTCATTCATTGACACCCTGGTGCATTCATTCATTGATGCCCTCATTCATTTTACTCACTATTCTGCATTCTGATCCAACCTGTCTAATTGCTAAATTTTATGAAACATGTTCTGCATGCACGCCTTGCTGGCACTAACCACATGGGTTAAAAGGCAGCAGTTCCTGCCTTCCAGGGATTTGTCTGGATGCATCCAGCACATCTACAGATTGGCTAATGAGAGGAATATGGTTTTGGCGTGGCTCTGTCATTTCCCCGGCATAGAGAACTTCCAGTGAGGTAGCTCCCTTCACCAATGCAACTGGCCACCTGCTCTTCAGCTTCTGAGCTTTTGAGCAGTGCCCCAAGGCCCTGGAGGTGAAGGGCTTGCCCAGGATCATATGAGTGGGTGGAAGCATTTCTTGCCCACAGATCTTACTCCAAAGCTGATTCACTTTTTCCTAGACCATGCTACTTAGCAAATGCAAAATTTGCAAAACATATGTAAAGTAAAAGCTGACACAATGTCATTTTTTTTTTGGAGGGGACAGCTAAGGATTTTTGCAGGAAGGGGACCTTAAGCTGAGACTTGAGACTTGCAGAGGTTAGAGGTGTGCAGAGACATGGAGGCATAGAGAAGTAGTGTAGGCAGCAGGTAGAAAATTGTGCAAATTTGCTGGGAAAGTAAGGTATACAGTTGGGACGGGGTCAGTCTGGAAATGACTGGAATGTGAGGGCCTTGAAAGACCAAACAGAGGAAATAGGGAGTCATTCAAACTCCTTGAGCGAGGGGGTGACATAGATCTGTGCTTGACAATTAACACAGAGACAGGCACACAGTAGGTGTTTAATTGATGTTCATTGACTGTTTTCAGGAACCTCAATTTGTTGTCTGCATAATTAGAAGACCATTGAATGTGGTCTTTGTGAGAAGTTATGAGGGTGTGAGATGGAGGTGGTAGTCCTGCATAAGGAGAGAAAGGGAAGGTGCGGGAAGACATTGGATGAGACTTGGGCATGGATTGTGTCTGGGAAGGGCTGATTCTGTTGAAGGGTTAGCCCCTTTCCACCCTGCCTGGGGTACCCTGGGATCCCCGATCCTCTCAGCGCTGCAGGCAGTAGTTCTCAAACCTTTGGATCTCACGATTCCTTTTCACTTTGAACAATTATTGAGGACTCCCCCTAAAATACTTTTGTTACTATGTGTTAAATCAACTAACATGGCACAGTAGATGGGTCTCTAACCTTAGAGTCAGGAGACCCCAGGGCAAAGCCAGCCTCAGACACTCGCTAGGAGTGTGCCCTCGAGCAAGACATTCAATTTTTGACTTTCGGTTTCTTCAACTGTTAAATGGGAATGATAATAGCCCCTACCTCCCAGAGTTACAGAGGAGGTTCTTGGCCAGAAGCACAGGATAGACTTAGAGAGGACCTTAGAGATGATTTAGTACAAAGTCTGAATAGTGCAGGTAGGGAAGCTGAGACTTAGAAAGTGCTGTATCTTCCCAGGTCACACAGCTAATTAGCAAACCAAGACTAGAGTCTGGATCAGCTCAAACTTGAAGTTCTTCCTCAGCTCTGACCTTCCCTGTTCTAAGACCCTCCAGTTCTCACTTTCCCTGGCTTAAGGCTCTCTAGTTCTGACCTTCCCTGTTCTGAGACCCTCCAGCTTTGACCTTCCCTATTTTAAGACCCTCCGGTTCTGACTTTCCCTGTCTTAAGGCTCTCTAGTTCTGACCTTCCCTGTTCTAAGACCCTCCAGTTCTGACTTTCCCTGTCTTAAATCTCTCCAGTTCTGATTTTCCCTGTTCTAAGGTCCTCCAGATCTGACCTTCCCTATTTTAAGACCCTCCAGATCTGACCTTCCCTGTTCTAAGACCCTCCAGCTCTGACCTTTCCTGTTCTAAGATCCTCCAATTCTGACTTTCCTTGTTCTAAAGCCCTGTATTTCTGACATATGAGTCTGTGAGCAGGCTCCATTTGGTAATCTCTCAATGGCTGAGCCCATGCTTTATACCTCTTCCATTGCTGAGGGAGATGATGGACACCCAAGTTACTCACAGTATATATCCAGATACTTAAAGATGCTCCTCTCTGAGAAGATCGGGTTTGACACTTGGCAGTAAAAGGGCCCTTTCTGGAAGCGAGTGACCCAGCCCGTGAGGGTCCTGTTGTCTGGGGACAGAGTCCACTGATCTCCCTGTGACACTGGCCCGTAGTTCAAGTACCACTTAATCTGCATGTTGCCGCTGTTTCTGGGATGGCACGTGAAGTTCACAATGTCCATCAACTCTGCTGCCGAGGTGGTGTTTACTGTGATGTCGGGTTGGAGCACGTCCTCTGGGGAAACAGGGAAGAGAGGGTGAAGAAATGGGGTCCAGCCCTCTCCAAACCCAGGCCAAATGCCTTCCTCTCCTCCCCTCAGATGTCCGGAAGGCCAGGGAAGGGGACTCAAAGCCAGACTTTATGAACCTCCATCAAAGGAGCTGGGAACAAAAGACAAAGCCCCCCAGGGTCCCTGCCCTCAAGTAACTTCTCCCAGGAAATCTAACATTTGAGCTGCTGAGAAAACCTAAGGTAATTTCAGAAAGATGCAAGGGAGCTCCCATCTGGGGAGCAGGAAAGGTTCCCCCCACTTTTCCTGGTTCAGAGCTCACCCAGCATGGCTCAGTCTGCATAGGCCTCTCTATCTTGTTTGTCACTCCTCTTCTAGAGACCTTTGGGAGGTGGGGAGGGAATGGGCCCTTTCTGTTTGACTCCCACTGACACCAGTGATAATTTGTAACTAGGAAACCTGGCTACCCCAACCCCCTTGTCTTCTGCCCCTCGGCCTTATTTTTGTAATGTGGCCCACAAAAATCTGTGAGACATTAAGGCCCAGGGACAGGGCCTTCAAACAACTTCCTTCCCATCTAACAGTGAGATGGACTTCTCAGAAAGATAGTGAGCTCCCCATTCCTGGAGTCATCCAAACTGAGGCTGTACACACCTTTCCAGGCAGGGAATCTCAGAGGTGTAAGATCACTTCTAAACCTGAGAGACCGAGGAGAAACCTGGCTTACCCCAGACTCGCATCTGTCCAGTGGCCTCCTGCGATCCCTCAGGGGTGGTCACTACTATTGTGTAATTCCCAGCATCCCTCATCTCTACTTTTGTGATATTCAGGAAGCCCTGAGCAGTCACGTTCTCCCGTCCGGTGTTTGCAAGGCCAATGATCCAGCGTGGAGGGGGGGAGACATATGAGGCCACCATGTTTAGTTCATTAGTTCCGTCCCCCCGGTACCATGTATAGTTGACATCACCGGTGGGGGCTCCGTTGATTTTCCAGATGAATGGATATCCCTCTATCCATTCTGGGTTCTTAGGGGAGAGAGTCAGTTGAGCAGTTGCCGTGGAGGCAAGCAGGATGGCTAGGAGAGAAGGGAAGGGAGATACTGGTCAGTAACTTCCAGCCCCCTGATGCAGAGGGACTGGACAAGAGACTTGAGCAGCTATTTTGGGGCAAGCAGATGGCTGTGTGTGGGGGCTGTCCTGGTATAGTCAGTGAAAGGAACCTGGATCTGATGCTACCTTGTGTGTCCTTAAGCCCCTTACATCCTTCTAGCTTCAGTTTCCTCATGTGACAAACAGATAGATGTCAACTGCATGTCTTTCTTTTTTAATTTTTATTTTTTTAATCTAGAAAAAGCTATTTCTTTTTAAAATTAAAGTCTTTTATTTTCAAAATATGTACATGGATAATTTTCAACGTTCACCCTTAAAAAACCGGTGTTCTAATTTTTTCCCTCTCTCCCCCTATCCCCTCCCTCAGTTGGCAAGTGATCCAATATATGTTAAACATGCGCACGCCTTTCTAGCTCCGATACGTTTTATATTATGTGTCCCATGTTAAGAGGCATCTTCTGGATCTATTTCTGTGTTCTAGGAGAGCTTCAAGCTCTGAAATTCTCTTTGAGAGTTTCAAAATTTTCTTTTGTATTTATATGTAGGTCTGAGCCCCAGTGGGGAAGGAGACGAAGGGCAGAGAGAACAAACTGAGGTTCTAGTGTCTCCTAGGACACGTATCCTGGTTGGATGACTCTGGGCAAGTGATTTTAACATTTTAGCATCTTGGGAAACTTTGTGAGATCTCAAAAGGAAGAGTTGTTAGTCTACATTGGTAGGAACAGTTTCCTCCCTAGGAGTAGCCGATCTCTGTGAAGTCACAGGTGTGAGCCCTCCCTCTCCCCACCAAATGAAAGTCCCCGCGTGTTCATAGGGATATATGGACATAACTTGGGGACCTTCACAAGTGAGCCCCCCTGGAGAAGTTCCCAAAGTCACGGACTTGCCTTGGCCAAGCCCGGACCCGGTATGAGCATGGATGTTCCTCCCATTCCTTCTCTGTCTCACCTCCCCAACTCCATCTAATCCTCTCACCTGTGAGCAGGAGCCTCTGACAGTGGATGCCGGTCCCAAGGAGAGCCCCTGAGGGAAGCTCCATGTTGGGGTGCTCCTGCGGTGGGAGGCTGTGCTCCGTCTCCTGAGAAGACTCAGCTGCTCTGCTCTTGATCTTGAGTCAGCCCCACAAGGCTAGTCTTACCCTACTCTGCCCTCACCCAGCCTCCTCTGTGTCCTCACTCTGTCTCCTTCCTTCTGTCTCTGTCTTTGCGTCTGTCTCTGTCTCTGTCTCTCTCTGCTTCTCGCTCTCTTTTATTGGGTCTCTCTCCGTTTCTGTGTTCTCTTTCAACCTATTTCTCTCTTTCTGCTTTTTTTTTTCTTTCTGTCTGTATCTGTCTCTTCCCCCACCCCTTCCAAACCCCTGACTTCTCTCCCACCCTGAATGCTATTTGGTCTCCCAGATCACGTGAGTGGATTGGGACTTTGGCCCAGGCTGGGAGAGACCGAAGCGCTGATGAAGTGGGCACACCTTTTCTTAATGATAGCAAGGGCATACATTTCTCTAGTGCATGAATATTTTCTAAGCACTTTTCTCAGAACACCCTCAGGACAAACATGGCACAAATATCATCATTTCATAAATGAGGAAAACTAAGGCTTGTTCTTATGTTAACAAATTTATCTTCACATGGACAGTGAGGAAGAGTCACAGAGAGCAATTTGTTTAAGAAGTTTATTTATTTATTTTTTAATGGTCTGTAAAGTCAATCTGAGACAGCAAAGTGATGAAGGCAGGGCTCATGGACTGCATTAGGAGAGTCTGTGCTTCCAGGAGTAGGAAGGCATAATCCTACTATGTGCTGCTCTTATCACATCTCCTTGAGAGTACTGTGTTCAGTTTTGGACATCCCAGATTAAGGACATGAATAAACAGGAAAGAATCCAGAGAAGAGAGATGACAAGAGGGTCATTAGTCCTGGGTTGCTTCCTTAGGGCCAATCTGTTCATAAATGTTCATCGTTGCAAAAGTGAGTTTCTGGGGGATGGAAAGGTATATGGAAAGGCACATTAAGAATATGTTGAAGCACTGAGAGAGGAGAGATGAAAGAGACCTAATCAACTATCTAATCCAAGGTTCTTAATTTGAAGCCCCCAACCCTCCAGAGATAGATTTGAACTTGCAAGGGTGAAAACACAGCTTTGTAATCTGAAATTCATGATTTTCCTCAATGATTTAAACATATAACTCAGATAAAGAGTCCAAAGGCTTCTCCAATCTCACTGCCCAAATGGTCTGTGGGTCAGGTAAAGCTAAGGACCTCTGTTCCCTAGTCCAACCCTTATATAAAAAAGACCCTCCAACTCCCTGTCCAGAGGAGAGGAAGTGTTTCATTTTTTGGTGTCTAAAGTCTGAGTCTGTCAATTATTTTGTTTTCTCCCATTTTTTTCATACTTATTATCATTCTAGTTCCTAACCATTCATTTTTTAAAATTTAATTTTTTAAAAATTAAATTAAAAAAATTAATTAAACCTTTTCATATAATAAAAATCTATTTTCTTCCCTTCCTACCTTCTTCCTTTAATCAGGGAGGAAAAATCAAACTCTGATAACAAATATCCTTAATCAAGCCTAATTAATTCCTGAATTCACTCCAGTCCTTGTTTGTTTCTTCTATATTTCTTAAGTCTCCAATTTAATCTAGACATTTGCTAAGAGTGTCCTCCTTCAGACTCAAGTAGTTTCAGTTTAATCCAGTAATTAGCCAGACAAGGGTAATTTCTGATTCTTTTCTTTTTTTCCCTTCCCTCTTCTTCCCTATTAGTAGCCTATTATTGATCAGCTCCCAGACTCTGTTTGATATCTGGCTCCTCTCCTGGTTTCCTTAGCATCTGTATGGGATCCCGTGAGGCTCTCCCAGCAGGTTTTCCACCCACTCCCATCCCCACCACTCTTGAGCACATGATCTTGGCTCTCTTCTGCTCAAAGATTTTCAACAGCTCTAAGCTTCCTGCTGAGTGAACATTCCTTTATCTGGCATTCAAAGTTCTCTACAATCTGATTCCCATTGGCCTTCCAGACTTGTCTCTTAGGACATTTCTCCAGTCAGTTAATGGATAAGCACTTCTAAAATACTCTGCTAAGCCCTGGTGACACACAAAAAGCCTTGTAGCTGACCCTCCAGCCCAAATGTTAGACCACCTCTTCTGAGCATGTTCTTTACTCTTCTCCCTTCCATGCTTTTGTTCAGAGAATCCACACCCTCATGTCTGGAAAGTCTGCCTTTCTCTTCTTTACTTTTGAATTCCTTAAGGAGTCGCTCAAATGTCATTCTGTCTAGGGAGTCTTCCCTGCTTTCCCTGTTAGCAATGATCTAGCTCTCAGATCTCACCTATTACCTTGTCTGTATTTCTCCAAGGAAACCATATAATATTATCTTTTGCAATTTCCCCTGTGAATCTTATTCACCACCTAGACAATAAGTTCCCTGAAGGAAGAGACTTGGCTTTATTTAAACTCTTCATCTTCCCTAGTTCTGAGCTGAACACACATGAATTCAAAGCAAATGGAGGAGCATTTACTAAGTGCCTACTATGTGTTACTTGTGACTTCAAAGCTCATCCCAAGCATCACCATAAAGCCTTTCTGAGCCTCTTGGCTGCTTGTGCCTCATCTTCCCAAACTCCCTTTTAGTTGGTTTTTTATACTAATAAATATAGCTCTTGTGTTACTTGAGACGAGTAAACCCCTAGAAGTCAGGGGCAGATTCCCTTTTGTCTTTGTATTACCAGGGCCTGGACAATGGGGAGCGCCAAAACTGGTGGCTGATTGATTTGAATGGAAGGTGACTGAGGGGCCCCGAAGCATAGTAGGTGCTTTAATTTAAATAAATTAAATAAGCACCTACTCTGTGTCAGGTGCTATCCTAAGTGCTGAAAGATTAGAGAATTGGACTTTCCATTATCACAAGTTGTTCCAAGTGTGACATTCCTTTTTTCAAGGTTGAGAAAGAAATTGTCCTATTTGTATTATTCCTGGAGAATATGTCAGTGGGACAGTTATAGAATGACCCTGAGATAACGTTTTCCTGGTTCTCAGAATCATAATTGGAAGGGAGGCTCAGTGGCACCTTAATCCAATCCATATACCTAAGGAATCCCCATTATCTTAGAAACGAATGGTTAGGAACTAGAATGATAATAAGTATGAAGAATAAATTACTACCCTGTCCGAGACTGGAGGAAATCAGATTGACTCCTCATGGGCCTTTATGGGCCCAATGGAGCAGGCCATAAAAATCTGACCCAGGAGAGGGCAGCATAGAGCTAAGCTCATCCACTGTCTTGGGCTTGCCTTTGGCAGGAGGGAGAGTAGATGTTTAGGGCAATCTGGGAACCAGAGTTGGTCTCTGGATGTCAAAGGTCAGATGGCAGAAAGGTCAGGGGTCTGCTAATTTAAAGTGTAGGACTACAATCTTGGAAAAAGGCAGGATCCCTAACTTCTAGTGCTGGTTCAATTCTCAATTTCCTGTGAGATTTAGACCAGTATGTTCATTCTAGGCTTAATTTTCCTATGTGTGGAATGAGCATTTTTACTAAATGACCTCTAAAGACGTTCCTAGTTCTGACATTCCTTATTCTAAGGGCCTTCCTCCCTGACATTCCCTGTTCTAAGACCCCTCCTAGTTCAGACATTCCCGGTTTTAAGGTCCCTTTCAACCTGATATTTCCTGTTCTAAGATCCTTCTCAGTCCTGACCTTCCAGGTTCTAAAGGTCCTCCCAGCTCTCACATTCCCTGTTCTAAGGTTCCCCCTCCTTTCTGCTGCCCTCCCTGCCTTGCTCCTCATCCCAAAATTCCTTGCTCTATGTACTAAAGTTCTTCCCAACCCAAACATTCTGTAATTTGACAGTGAGTTATTAATGTTGCAGACCTGGTAGGGATCTTCGATCAGGTTTGGAGAGGTGCAATAGGGGTCCACATCCTGGGTAGGGATCACCATCTGTCAATGAGGTTTTGTAGAGAGGTTAATGGAGGGATCCACTTATCTGAATGGTCAGCTAGGGTCCCAACATCCTAGAACTTGAGGGTTTTCTGGGGTCCTCTCTCTCCAACCTGGCTAGCTGACCCCAGGTTTGAGGTCTAGTGTTCTGTCCATCTAGGGGACGGCATGGAACATAGACCATGCCCTGGCTTCCCTCTACTTCCTCTAGGAGTGTCTGGATCCTACTTCATTGGGATTCTCATGGTCAGTGTGGGGATAATTCCTCCTGAGTTCCTCAATCTGTATGTTTATCTCTGTGTGAACCCACATATTTGGAATTCTGCCCAGCCACGTTTTTAATGAAATAGGAAGAGTCGAGTCATCCCAGGCGCTGGATACCTGCTCAGGTCACCCATATCCCCTCCCTTTAATGCCCATTGGCAGGAAAGGGCCCTGGCCAGTCACTTAGCTGCAGGGAAGCAGTATTCACCCTGGGAATGGAGTCTCCAAGCATGAGCTTGATTTCCTTGGATAAAGATACTTTACTGCTTTGAACTTCAGTCTCCCCATCTCTACAGGACACCCCCTTATCTTTTTTAAACTTTTTTTATTAAAGTGTTTTATTTACAAAACATATGCATGGGTAATTTTTCAACATTGACCCTTGCAAAATCTTCTGTTCTAACTTTTCTCCTCCTTCCCTCCACCCCCTCCTCTAGATGGCAGGTAGTTCAATGCATGTTAAATATGTTAAAATACATGTTAAATACAATATATGCGTACATATTTATACAGTTGTCTTGCGATACAGAAAAATTGGATTTAGAAAGAAGGTAAAAATAACCTGGGGAAAAAAACAAAAATGCAAGCAAACAATAAGAGAAAGAGGGACAACCCCTTATCTTGCAGAAATGCTTTGAGGAGAGCACTTTGTGGATGCCTATAAAAGTGGAGGACAGTCAATCTCCTCCCTCTCAAGGGTGGATGCTGATCTTTTAGTTCATCAAAAGAACTAGACGAGACCTTGGAGGCCATTGAGTGCAACCCCTTCATTTTACAGAAGAGAAACAGAGCACACTCAAGGTCGCACAGAAAGCAAGAGACAGGCTCTCTAGCTTGAGGTCCAGTGTACTAAATTACTCTGAATCCCCAAGTGAGGGAAATGAATTAGCATTTGTATGGGAGTGCTTTGTGTGCCAAGCACTATGCTAGATCCTTTATTATCCCATTTGATCTTCACAAAAACCTGGGAAAAGCACTGTTATTAGCTCCCACTTAACAGTTGGGAAAACTGAGGCAAACAGATTTTAAGGATTTGTCCAAGGTCACACATCTAGTGTCTGATGTTAGATTTGAGCTCAGGTCTTCTGAGTTCACTGTCCACTACTCTGTATCCACTAATTGCCTCAGAATCTTCATGCTCTTGTTCTTCCCTCTATTCAATCCCTCCTTAGCCAGACCATGGTAGCTCTGGGAGGGAGGTAGTGCAAACATTATTAGCCCCCACAGGAGAGGTCTTACTTGTTCATATGAGGTCTGATGTTGAAGCTGCTGACCATTTTCATACGTGGCAAAGTCACCTGAAAAAGTGAAAACAGTGATGGGGACTCTAGGTCTTAGTGTCCTGATTGAGACTTACCAACGTAGGGAAATGAGGAGAGGGGAGAGCAGTGATCCAAGACGTTCGAGGTACCTTTCTAGAGATGGACATGGTGAGAAGAAGCAAGGGGACCCCTCCCCCTTTCCCAGCCCAGGCTTAGGAGAGGGTTGATGATTGGTCCAAACAATGGAAGTATTGGTGAGGATGTGGAACCCTAGGATGGGGTCTCACAGCTTGAGAGAAAAGGGAGATTTCAGAGTCTGCTTTCAGGATAGAAATCAGAGGGATGGTGACCCAGCTGCTGGTTATACTCACAATATCTCACAGATGGCAGCTTCTTCTCTTTTTGGCCTGGCCCGCCTACTACTTCCTGTGAGTACCTGGCCAGATGGGCAAGAGGGTTAGATGAAGCCTGGGGCTAGGATTGGGAGGTTCCCTGGGTTTTAAGGGGCACAGGGCTGGGCATTCTGTCTGGCCAGGAGTCAGAGTGCTTTACAAATACCCTCTCATTCTTCCCACACCTTTCAGAGGAGGGTGTCACTTCCTTTCTTAAAGATATCAAATGGTGGGCTCTTATAGGGTCAGGAAACAGGCCCATGAGTTCATTAGTCTGGTGAACAGAAGATGCTCCTTCTGCCAGTGAAAATTGCCATCCTCCCTGCAACTTAGAAAGTTTTCTGGATCATAGAGAGGTGAAGGGTGACTAAAGGTGGCTAGAGTCACACAGCCAGTAAGGGTGGGAAACAGGATTTGAAGCCATTCAAGGTTCTTTCCCACAGGCAAATATGAGTCTTTGAGGAGCTTATTGGCAAAGGAAAAGACTACGAATTTGCCCCCAATCCCTAGATGGCTTCTGTCCAGGATGCAGGGTAGAGAGGATTCCCCCTCTGTACTCTGGACTAAAAGAGATCCCTTCCAGCTTCTGATGTCTTCATGAAAATGAGTTTCACCTGTCTAGACCTTAGCTACTGATTTGTCCATCCAGACTTATGAGAACTATGGGCTCCTATGGCTGGAAAATGTCTCATCCCAGCCTCTTGAAGCTGTCTCCACCTTGTCCCCCCTTCCTCCCAGTCCCTTGAATTGGGGGATCACAGAACCTCAAAGCTAGGCAGGCATCTTATTCACGGTCTAACCAAACAGAAATTCTCTCTACATCTTGGTCCTCCTGCTCCTGGGCACCTCTGCAGGAAATCCATCCCATTGCTGGGCAGAGTCTATAATTAGAATTCTCTATCTATTGGGGATCTACCTTCTCGAGCTCCCCCCTTCCCTCATTGGTCCCGATCCTGACTTTAGGGCCGATCAGAATACTTCCACTCCTTCTTTTGTGGAGAAAAATCCTTCCTTTCAGGCTAAATCCCCTTCAGGTGAGATAAAAAAATCCTTGTCCTGACATTGGGGTTCATCCTTAATACACACTTGTCAGTCTCCTTCCTCACTGGGGACATAGTAACTGTTTCTGGGGCCATATATCATGTGTGACTCCTCTCAGATTAAGCATCCCTTGGGCTGTGGGTTCTTTCCCTTCCACCCTCTTGCCTGGTAACACTCTCATTTGGGCCCCGGAGCCTCTTGTCTGCCGTGTAACCGATCCCTTCCAGTTTTATATTCTCTGAACATTTCCTCACCACACCCATCCATAAAGGAATAAAACCCTTTCCAGTGGGAAGCATGGCTATCATGAGTGGCGGTGACAGCGTTTTGGTCAGGGGAGGGTCTTCATGGCTGGGATGTCATTACCGATGTGCCTTTTTGCGTAGGAAATAGGCCAGGACACAGAGCAGAGCCACCACAATGAAGATTCCCACTAGGATGATAACGATGAGTAAGGAGAAAGACAAACCGGAGAGAAGGGTGACTAGAGAGAGAGAGAGGAAGGGAGTCAGACTGTAGTCTGTGACTAGAGGAACTGAGTTCAAATCCTACCTCAAAAAAAAAGGCTTTGCGACCTTCTCCAAGTCCCTTAGTCTCAGACTCAGTTTCCTCATCTGTCAAATGGGGATAATAGTATCTTTGGCACAGGGCTGTTAGGAATATAAACCAATTCTTTGCAAGCCTTGCATAACTATTGTGGTTGTTACATTGTTATTAGTATTATAATCAGCGTAACTATGTTGCCTCTATTTTTCCAAGCAACAGATACAGAGTATCTTCATTAAAAAATGCTACTCCAGGGGGATACTTAATAGCCAGCTAATCAAGTCTCAGATCTTATTTTCAAGGTGGTTGTTGATTCTTCCAAAGGTGACTCTATGTTCCAAGAAAGCTTATCTGCTGTCTCTTCCCAAACTCAACATGTCATCTTTGATCTCTCTGAGTTTTCTCAGGTGATCTCCCAGGCCTGGAGCTCCCTCCCTCCTCATCGCTGCCTCTCAGAATTCCCAGCATCCTTCAAAGTTCAGGTCAGATACCACCTCTTCCGGGAGCTTCTCCTCATCCAATCCATTGCCACCTCGTCTAGCTGTCAGCACTCTCTCCCTTCTGAAATGTCTTTGCATTTATTTGGCTCTGTGTAGGAAGTTGTCCCCTTTCAGCACACTGCTCTATCACTTTGGGACCCGGCCCAATGTACCCCCTCCTTCAATAACTTGGGACCCAGCCAGATATTCCCCCTCCTTCGTGACATTGTGGAAATGCTTACCAGACTGCCCATTTGGATAGCTAAATCATGGGAAGTGAGTAGGAGGAACTGATCACTTCTCTAGCTTCTGAGATTTTGAACCTCTGAATTTGTTGTTGTTTTTTTGGGGGAGGGATTGGAGATAGTGGAGAAAAAAATAGAGGCACCCAGTATTTTTATCTCGAGAGGCAGCATTGTAAAGTTGGAAAGGCCATGGATTGGGTTCAAATTTTTGCTGCCTTATGACCTTTGCTAAATCTCTTCTCTTTCTGTACCTCAGTTTCCTCATTTGAAAATAAAGGGGTTAGGCCAGATGACCCTCAATGTTGCTCTGGACCTCTCCCCTATGACCTTCTCCTGAAAGCAGAGAGAGCTTGTGGAGCAATTTCTAACCTAAGAATCCTCCCCGAGCCTACCATTCTGGTATGTTGCCTGTGAGGGATGCTAGCTGAGGCAGTGAGGGGATTCTCAGTGGCTTCTCACCTGGGAGGACTCACCAGATGGCTCCATGAGAGTCTTGATATAAACAAAGCTAGAGTGCCCCTGCTTCGTCAAACTGTTCCATGCTGTGCAGGTGTAGTGCCCCGGCACCAGGGAGCTCCCCTGGAGAGTGAGTTTATCCTTGTTTCTCAGCAGCACGGAATTGTTGAACAGCCAGTCATACTGGGCAGGTGGGAAAGAGTTGGCATGGCAGCTTAAGGTCAGGGTGGAATTGGCACTGACCTGGATGGAGTGGACCTCGACAGATCCCGGGTCCTGGGTGATCTTCACCTGCTCTGGTCCATCTGTGAAGACAAGAAGGAAAGACTGGATCCTGCTCACTGAGCATCCCTCGAGGGCCCATTGTGGGGGAGGCACTAGAAGAGGGCTGGGGCAGAGGTGAAAAAACCCAAACTTTCTCTTCTATGGGACAAGTCTCCAAATAAGTCAAGACAGAGTGATGTTGTGAGGAGGCTGAAGAAAGACCTCCAGTCAATCCTTGAAGGGATGAGAGGCGGTGGGGAAGGGAAAACAAGGCAGCAGGGCATTCCCAGCCTGGAGGACAGTCTGAGCAAAGACATGGAGGTGATGGAAGGCAGAATTGAGACTAGTTTGGCTGAAGGATTGAATGAAGAAGAAGTATATGAAGGTCAGGGAGAGTCTGATGGTATAAGGATGGGTAAAGCTTTCGCAGATTAAGGGATTTTTAATTTATCCTCCAGGGAATAGGGATGAAGTGAAGCTTCTTGAATAGGGGAATCCTGTGGGCAGATTTGCACTTTAGGAATATGAATTTGACAGCTTGTTGGATTATTGATTAGAGATAGTAATCATGACTAGCATTTATATAGTGCTTGTGCCAGAAACTGTGCTAAGTGCTTAATAATGACCCTCTCCTTTGATCCTTACAACAACCTTGCAATGTAGGTGTGATTCCCATTTTAGACATGGTGAAACTGAGGCAGGCAGAGGCTAAGTGGCTTGCCCAGAGTCACACAGCTAGTTTCTGAGGTCAGATTTGAACTCAGGTCTTCTTAACTTCAGACACTGCATGAACTATGGGGACAAACCTGGAAGCTTGGACACTAATTAGAAAGCTATTCTGATAATTCAGGTGAGAATTGATTAGCTGGGACTGGAGACCCCATTAGAGAGGGGAAAATAGGGAAGGAACTTACAGTTGACAGTCAGAGTAATGTGGTCGCTGCTCTGGGCGCTGACCTGGTTCCAGACTTCACATTGGTATAAGCCAGCATCCTTCCTCCCGGTCTGCTGCAGAGTCAGTGTCTTGTTATTTGTGGACAGAGACAGCGTCTTGCTCAGTGGAAGTGGCAGGTTGTTTAAGTACCACAGGATGGTGATGTCCACATCCCTGGTAAAGCACTGAAAGACCACCGAGTCTCTGGCTTCGGTGACACTGGTGGTGTTGGCTGTGATCACGGGTTTGGACACCATCTCTGGACAGATACAGGGAGAGAAGCACAGTCAGGGCTGCCATGTACGCATCGTGGGAGGGACCTCGCCTGCTGGAAATCACCCAGGCCCTGATGCCGTGGGGCTTCACAAGACACATCGCTCACCCCTGGCCCTAAACGTGTCCATCTGGAAAATGGAAGGTTTGGAATATATGGCTTCTTAGGAAGCTTCTAGCAGGAAAATCTCTGACAGGAAGAACCTGGAGTAGGGTTGGCCAATCCTGAGAGCCTTGTCATTGCAGATTTTCTCTGTAACTGTGAGAAGGTCATTGTGCCTTTGGTCCAGGACAGGGGAGTATTATAACAGCAGATAGCACTGATGGAGCATCTTGTACCCAATGCCTAATTCTTACAACTAGCCTGGTAGGTATTAAAGAGAAGGAATGGGCACCTATCCATCCATCATCAAGCATTTATTATGCACCTACATGTGTCAGATACTGGAAAGAGTATACTATACATGTAAGTACTTAATATAGTTCTACAAGTGATGATGTACTTATAATAGAGTATATAAGAGCTAAGAGATCTGGGAGGGAAGACAGACTCAGAGATAGATAGAGAAGACAGAGGACTGGAGGTTGGAGGACAGACTGGAAGATAAAGACTCTTGTGGTGGCTGGCCTGCCTCCTTCACTTCTCCACTGAGACCAAGGCCGATCTGAAGGTCCCCCAGAAAGCTAGCCCGGCCCCAAGCGAAGGAGACAGACTGTGAAGGAGACAATAAAGACTTTGGACTTTGTTCCTGACTATTCTTGTGGTGATTACTCTGCTGAAACCAAGGCCTATTTGAGGACCTCCAGAGAGCTACCAGGATGTTACAGAAGAGAAAAAAAAGGAGAAAAGAAATCATCTCTAATTTCGAGGTGCTATCCTCCCTTCCCCTCTCTCTCTCTCTCTCTCTCTCTCTCTCTCTCTCTCTCTCTCTCTCTCTCTCTCTATTTCTCTTTCTCTCATCTCTCATCTCTCTCTGTTTCTGTGTCTCTGTCTCTTGTCTCTCTTCCTCTCTCTCTGTTTCTCTCTGTCTCTGTGTCTCTGTCTCTCTCTCTGTTTCTCTCTCTCTCTCTCTCTCCCTTTCTTCCCCCCCCTGCTATTTCTTTCTCTCTGTCCTCCCATCTATGTGTAGATCAGCACATACAGCATGTTTATTTGTGTGTATATTATGCATATATTTATTGAATAACTACAAAACAAACCCAACATAGTTAAATAAAAGAGGGGGAGGAAGGAACAGGGATTGTGAAAGGGACAGCGTGGAAAGGTTCCAGAATTTGCAGCCCGGAAGATGTGGGTTTGACCTTGCCTCTGATGCCTGCTAAGTTCTAGACTCCAGGCAGATCACTCACTTTTTGGGGATCCTAACAGCACCTCCCTGACCTTCCTGCATGTATATATTAATTGAATTTAACTGAGTTTCATGGAGTCAGAGACTTAGATCTGGAAAGGACCTTTGAGGTTACTGAAACTACTTCTGCTCTTTTCCTTCCCCCCAACCCCAAATTTTACAGATGAGGAGACCGAGTCCCACAGAAACTAAGCCAGTTAGTCAGGGTCACGCAGTTGATTTGTGCTTGAGGTAGGTTTCAGCCCCAGATTTTTTCTGAGTTTTCCTCATCTGGGGGCCAGCTCTTTATATCCCCCCTCCTTCGAGTAGGTAGAGGCTTGGACTCAGAAAATGGAAGCCAGACATCATGTGGAAGCTGGGGTCCTAATTCCCACTCCCTCAACTAATACCCCCTCCCCAGTATGTGGCTGCATGCATTTGTGGCCTGGCCTGCTCTGTACCCCCCACCATGGTGAGATCCCCAGAGAAGGGGGATTTGACTTTCTCATTTGGCACCCCCCATGGGGCCATTATGTTTCTCTTTCTCTCATCTCTCATCTCTCTCTCTCTGAGATAGACAGAGAAGATAAAGGACTGGAGGTTGGAGGACAGACTGGAAGATAAAGACTCTCAGACACAATCAGCTCTAACTCTCTACTCAGACACAGACTCATGGAGCTGGGGAGGTCTCAGATGCCATCTGGTACAATCCCCTCAGTTTACTGCCTTTCCTATCATCTGAAAATCCCAGAGCCAGATCGGGGAGTCTGGGGCAAGGGGCTGGGTGGGGACCGAGCAGGGTTCTGCGGGGGCCTGAGGGACACGGGATGTCTGATGGCAAGAGGTGCAGGAACAGCAGAGGAAGCGGCCTCAGGACGCCCACATCCTTGTGTGGCAGCTTCCTCTTTTCTCCCAGGGGGCAGGGATGAAATGTCCTTCAGTCCCGCTGCAAGGAAATAGAATAGACAAGAACCCAGGATACCAAGCTCTATCTTCCCCAGGAGGGCTGTCATCTGGGGCTCGTTCAGAGATGCCAACAAGAGGAGGCTCAGGGGTGGGGGAGAGGATTTGGGCCTCAGCCTGGAGAGCCTGTGCCCCTGCCCTTGCCCGTCCCCAACCTTCACAAGACACAGCAGAGACAAAGAAATCTGCCTTGGCTGGAAGTCAGGGAGCTGGGCTGGGGCTGGGGGGGTGAATCTAGTGTTGCTTCTGCCTTGACTTTGGCCAGATCCTTTCCCTGTAAATTTTCTCATTTGTATAATGGGATAGGGGGAATGAAATGTTCTTGAAGTTTCCTTTTAGTTCTGATATGACATACCCTATATTGAAAAGTGTCTTCAAACTTCTGACATCCCCTGTTCTAAGCCTCCTCCCAGCCCTGACATCCCCTGTTCTAAGGCCCCTTCCAACCTTGACATCCCCTGTTCTAAGGCCCCTTCCAGCCTGACATTGCCTTTTCTAAGGACCCTCTCAGCCCTGACACCCCCTGTTCTAAGGCATCTCTCAGCCTTGACATTCCCTGTTCTAAACCTCCTCCCAGCCCTGACATTCCCTGTTCTAAAGCTCAATCTAGCTCTGATGTTCTAGGTTTCTACGACAGTAACATACTACCCATAGCCACCAGCATGTTGTCAGGGACAAACAAGGTGCTCGTGTTACAAGAGGACATGGGGGAAATATCTGGGGAAGTGTCTCAAGAGAGTTCATGTCCCTGGGAGGAAGTGAGCGAAAGGAGGAAGAGGGCGGTAAGGCATCCTGCTGTGTTCTCACCTCTGTTCCCCAGGGCTCCTTTGGGCCAGGCTGGGAGGACTTGTCTGAGGATTGAGATAGTGTTCGGTGTGGCCTCCCTGTGTGAGAATCCTATACCTTCCTCCTCCTCTCGACTACAAATGCTCTTCAGGGGGTTCCTGCTTCTCTTCCCCCCCAATTTAGCCCCCTTCTTTCCTCAGGATGCAAAGCTCGATATAGAAGTTGAAAGCGGAGTTATGAGGATCTGGGCTGGAAGTCTCTCTCTGACCCCCAATGTGAAAGACTGTTTGATGTAATCACTAGAATGTAGCATTTGGGGTCCAAAGCCCTGGCTTCTAATCCAGGAAGAACTATTTACCAGGTATGTGAGGGCAGTTGGATGGCACCAAAATGCCTTAGCAAATGCCAGGCCTGGCATCAGGAAGACTTATTTTACTAACCATGTAACCCTGCCAAAGTCATTTCCCTCTGCTTGCCTCAGTTTCCTCATCTGTAAAATGAGCCAGAGAAGGAAATGGCAAGTCACTCAGTATCTTTGCCAAGAAAATCCTAAACGGGGACATGACTGTAAAATAAGCCATCTCATTTTTGTGTTTATCTTCTCAGATTCTTGCCCAGTACTTGGCACATAGTAGGTACTTAGTTAATTCTTTTGAACAAACCAATCTCTGTATTTCCTGAGTACCATGGAAACTTTCTGGGATGCAGGATTATTATTATAATTTGTATTCTTAGGATTTAATGAAGCATTTTTTTTGTTCTTTGTAGGTGTTTAGTAACTGCTTATCCTATTGCTTTGCCACATTGGGGCAAGTCTTCCTTTGGCATATGTATCGTACCAGATTTCTGCTTAGGTTCTTCCGGTTCTCAGCTTCTGTGACATCCACTAAGTTGCCAAGTCTTGCCATTTCTACTTTTACATCACATAGAGAATCTGACCCATGCTTTCTGCTTAACTGATCGCTTCTTTGGTTCAGAAGTTTGCCAGCTGTCACTGGTGGGATCACAATAGCCTTTGTTTCTTCCCCTTTTAAGGCAGCCATCAAAATAATTTTCCTGATTATGACCATGTCAGTTTCTCACTCTAATAACTCTAGTGGCTCCCTAGTATCCCTAGGGAAAAATCTGGCTTTTCAAGCTCTTTATAGACTGATCCCAATGTATCTTTCAAACGTCAGCGTGCTCGATGTATGCCATAGAGTATGAGAGCTGCAGGGATCCCAGCAGCCATCTGGCTCAACCCATATGCCAAAGGAAGCCCGATTTAGCTGAGAACTAGGTGAGGTGAGGGAGAACAAGGAATTGAGGATGATAGGATACTGATACATCTGGATGGCTAGGAGGATGGTGCCCTGGACAGAAAGAAAAAATGACATTATTTGGCCCTCTATGGGGCAGCAGAACTGGCTTCATGCTGTTCCTCATACACAACTTAACTCACTGTCATAGGAAGCAGAATGCTGGATTTGGAGTCAAGATTAAAATTAAAGATCTGGGAAACTCACTAAGGCTGTGCTTGCCTCAGTTTCCTCATCTGTATTATGGGGCAATTAATGGTGCCAATGTTCCAGAATGATGAGGAATTAGGTGGCTCAATGGATGGGAAGCAGAGACTGGAATCAGGAAGAATCATCTTCCTGAATTCAAATCGGGCTTTAGACAGTTACTAGATGTGTGACCCTGGGCAAGTCACTTAATACTGTTTGGCTCAATATCCTCATATGCAAAATGAGCTGGAGAAGGAAATGGCAAACTATTATAGAATCTGTGCTAAGAATATCCAAATGGACTCACAGAGAATCAGACGTGATTGAAAAATGACTCAACAATAACCCTCCAGGAACACCACAAGGATCAAACAAGATAGTATTTGTAAAGGGCTTTACAAATCATAAAACACACACAAATGCATATTATTCTTAGTTTCATTTTGTTCCCTTTGCGCTGATTGTCCTCCATGACTTGGGATACATTCTTGCTTCTCTTTGCTATTTAGAATTTCTGGTTTCCTTGAAGATCCATCTCATGTGCCATCTCCTACATGCAGCCTTCCCTGATTTCAGCTATGGGCGCTTCTCCCATCCCAATCATCTGATACTTATTGTGTATATTTTCTCTATATGGCACAGATACATATATGTATATTATGTATATGCACACATATGTACAAAATGAAACCACCTTTGTTTTTGAGGCTACATTGTATCAAAGGAAATAATATGAGCATGTGTGTGTATGTGTATGTGCATGTGTGTATATGTACGTGTGGTGTGTATGTGTATGTGCGTGTATGTATGTGTATGTATGTGTTTCCTATTATCAATCAAATCTCTATTCCTAGCCCTCATACTTGTTTACATGGGTACATGTGCATCCCCCCAGGAGAAGGATAGCTCCATGAAACCAGGGATTGTTTCATTGTTTTCTTTGTTGCTCCGATGTCTAGCACAGCGCCTGGCACACAGTAACCGGTGCTTAATAATTGTTTGGTTAATGGAAGAAGATGTGGATTCAAATCCTATGTTGGACACTACTAGCTATGTGATCCTGAGCATTTAACTTAATGTTTCTCAAACCCAATTTCCTTATCTGTAAAATGGAGCTAATAGAACCTTTGGTCCATACTTTACTGAATTGTTGTGAGGAGAAAAAGGAAATGGCATCTATGATATTGTCGGACAGAAGGAGATTCCAATGAAAAAAAAACGTTAGATCCAGGAGAAGAGTCAAGTTTCCCTCTGAATTCTGGGGACAGAGAGAAGGCCGTCTTAGCCCACAGTGGTAGGGAGTATATCGGCATTGATAGCAATTAGGCCTCCTTTGCCTAGGCCTGAACTTGCTAGATACACCAGCTCTGTTTAGGATTTAATCCAACTCCTTAATTCTTAGAGATGAAAAAATTGTGACCGAGAGAGGTTCAGTGATTTGCTCCGGAGGACAGTGAATGGTAAGGTTTCAAATTCAAGTACCACTGGTTCCACAATTGACTATGTTTGTTTTATATCATCCTCCCCCAGTACTATCACATGGGCAGAAGCAAGATGGGCATCCTTCCCACGAAGAGGCAGGGCCCATGGGTTTTGGAAAGAAAATCCATTAGAGTCAAAGCTACTGGAGGCCCGGATAATACTTGGCCTTTCTTTGTGACCCCAGCTCTTAGCACAGTGTCTAGCACATAGTATAAAAGTATATATAGTAAATAGGCTTATAGATATTTAATAAATGCTAACTGATTGACAAACTGAACTTAAGTTTTCCTCCCTGATGTGAAGGGAAACCCAATACTCACTGTAGACTTGGATCTGCTTGGACGCGGTCGCCATGAAGAAATCTGGCCCAAGCTCTTGGAAAGTGTAGTTCCTTGTATCTGACATCTTGACCTTTTTGATCAGCAGAGAAGCATTTGAATAAATTTCCTCCCGCTTAGTGTAGCCAGGACCAGTTTTCTTGGATTTAGAGGAAACGTTGTAGGATAGAATGAGATTTTGTTGTTTAAGGCCTTCGAACCAGGAGAAGAGTTGACTTTTATTCTGAAGTCCTTGGACAGAGAGAAGAACATCTTGTCCCACAGTGGCGATGGGTGTGCTGGAGTAGATGGTGAGGCGAGTGTCACCTGGCTGGCTCCAAATGTTGAGAAATGAGGCTGGAAGAGAGACATGATGAGAGTAAATATAAAAAAGGAAAAGGGAAAGGAAGGAAAGAGAAGAGGAGGAAAGAGAAGGGAAGAAATGGGAAAAGGAGAGGAGAGGTCGAGGCAGGGGGAGAGAAAAGAGAGGAGAGAGGAGGAGATGGTTAGCAAGCACAACAATGCCTTTGGGACCATGGGATCATGGAAATAAAGCTGTAAAGGTCTTGGAGTCATTTTCTATTTGACAAATGAGGAAACTGAGGTACAGTGAGGGGAAGAGATTTGCTGAGGGCCATGTGTCAGAACTGGGATTCAAACAACTCCAATTCCATTACTCTAAGAGGAGGAAAGAAAAGTCCTTAGTCTTAATTCTTTGGAATCAAAGTGGTATCTTCCCTCAGGGAGGAGCTTTGGTTTAGCAGAGAGAGAGCTTATAGCCTTAGAATAGGGAATGTCAGAGGTAGGAAGGGCTTTAGAATAGGTGATGGTCTCCCAGCTTTGACAGTTTTTGCTCTAAGATCCCTCCCAGTTCTGACATCCTGGTCTGAGGCCCCTCTCACTCTGACATCACCTGTTCTAAAGCCTTTCCTACCTCTGACATCCCCTATTCTAAGGCCCCTCCCAGTTCTGCATTTCCTGTTCTTAGGCCCCTCCCAACTCTGCTATTCCTTGTTCTAAGGCCTTTCCCAGCTTTGACATTCCCTGTTGAAATGTCCTTCCCAGCTCTGACTTGTTCTAGGACGTTGGTTGAACTTTCTCTCACTGCCTCAGTTTTCTCTCCTGTAAAGTGGAGAAGCCTCCCTATCTCCAAGCACCATCTCAGGAACATTTTTTTATAAACAAAGCACAAAGGCAAGCTATTCCTAGACCTAGGTGTTTAATCCCTAACATGTTACAAATCAAGAAACTGAGACCAAAAATGTCCGAGTACCTTGGCATGGGCCACAGACCAAGTAAATTTCAGCACCCAGCTCTGAACCCAGATATTCTTTACAATAAATTAAGCTAGCCACACAGAAGCCACTGAAGAACCCCAACCCTTGGCATCCTGTATACCTAGACCTTCCCCTGCTTATTGGTACCAGTTTCTTTGCTTGTGAGAGGAGAGGAAACTAGATTCTTTCCAAGTTTCCCCATGCTGTTGACATTCTATGGTTCTGTGACTCAGTGTGCAATTTTGGTCTGGTCTCCTTCTTTCTTAGCTTCAGCTTCCTCATCTTTGAAGTGAAGGCTCCTCATGTCCCTTTCATTTTTCTACTTGCCAGACCAAATTGAAGACCTAAGGGATCCCTCCTAATGAATAACTGACATTTTGATAGTGGTTTAAAGATTGTAAAGGGCTTTCATGAATCACCTCATTTGTATCTTACAACAATGCTAAGGTAAGAAGAAATTAAGTGACATGCCCATAACCATCCAGCTAGTAAGTATCTGAGGTGGGATTTGAACCAAGATTTCCCTCGTACAAATCCAGTATTTTCTCCACTCTGCCCAACTACATCCTTCAATATAGAGATAAGCTTGACTCCTATGGATGAGAACTGAGTCCTTATCATCTTTCCACCCCATGAATCTCTTGCATCTCTCTCTTCCCCATTGGGTAGCCTTGATAGAGTTCAGCCCCAGAAAGCAGCCCTTGCCATCTTTCTTGCCTGGTACCTCTTCTCCTTCTTTGCCTTGTTTGGAATTTGGGATGGTCTAACTGAATAATCTTGCTGGATGGATATGTGAGTGTGTGCAGCTCTTTTCTCTTACCTGTGAGTAGGAGGGCCTTCCAGGATCCAGAAGGGTGGGAAGAAAGGTCCATCTTGTATTGATACAATCTCAAGTTTGTGCTTCTTATACTAGGCCTGATTATGACCCTCTCTGATGAGTCTGAGGTTTTTCTTTGTTTATTCTTCCCAAGGGGACTTCTCCCTTCTATTTGATCACATGGGTCAGCTGAGGTTTCCTGTCTTCTTCCTCTCTTGCCCCTCCTCCCGGATTGTGTATTTGGAAGTTCTGGTCCCTTCGTGGTCTCCTCCAGGGACCACTTGAATGTCCACATGGCTTGAGGGCCATAGGACATGACTTCCTGGAACAATTCCAGAGCAGTTCACTAGAGAGGGAAAGGGGTCCCCACCCTAAACACTGGGAAGAGATATTAGAACTAGTTCTGCTGCTGTTCTGAGGGACTCATTTTCCTTTTTGATTCTCAATTCTTCAATAATACCATTAGGTGGAGTTGGAACTAGTTGAATAAATGGACCCAAGGATTAGTTATTAATAGATAGAATTCAATATGGAGTTATGTCTTTAGTAGTGTTCTGGGGATGGGTCTTTGGTCCTGTGCTAGTCACTATTTTAAATAATAATTATAAAAGGCATTTTAAATAATCACTTAGAGGCTCATGAAATTGAAGAGAACAAAAAACTGGAAGAGATAGCTAATGTATTAGATGTAAGAGTCAAAATCCCAGAGGACACCAATAGCCCAGAATGATGACTGAACCTAATAAAATGGACCTAAATGTAAAGTATTACACTTGAATTCAAAAAATCAACTTTCCAAGTACAAGATGGAGAAAGGTGTGACTGGACAGCAGTTTTTATGTTAAAGTTATAATACATTGTAAGCTTAACACAAACCAACAATATGATGTACTAAGTCAGTCAACAATTACTTCCTGGGTAAGAACTTAATTCAACAAATCCAGGGATCACCCACTGCATCCTGGGCCATCACCACTCATCTTGACGCTTGTCTTGCCACTGATGACTCTGCACAACACTGTTTCAGTTCAACTAATTCACTAGCAAGTTAAAACATCACCTTCAGTCCTCTCTGTGAAAGAAGGAACAATAACAACAACTTCTAAGCATTTATTATGGGCCAATCACTATGTTAAGTACAGGGATACAAAGAAAGAAAAAAACATCCCAGTCTGCACACTCAGGTGTTACCCTGCTAACAGGTAAAAAAGTATACATACTAGACACATACATTCAAAGTGGATGGCAATCTCAAAGGGAAAATACTAGCAATGATGGGGAGTTGAGGAGGCCAGAAAGGCTTCCTAGAGAAGGTGAGGTTTGAGTTGAATCTTGAAAAATGCCAGGGTTGCTTGTTGTCCTTCATTATCGAAAAGGCTCAAAATGACATCACTATGTTAGAGTTTAGTTATAGTAAGTAGTACTATAAGTTATGGTAACTAAATTATAAGTAGTGCTATGAATTATGGTAACTAAGTTATAAATAGTACTATGAGTTATGGTAACTAAGTTATAAGTAGTACTATGAGTTATGGTAACTAAGTTATAAGTAGTACAATGAGTTATGGTAACTAAGTTATAAGTAGTACTATAAGTTATGGTAACTAAGTTATAAGTAGTACTATGAGTTATGGTAATTAAGTTATAAGTAGTATGATAAGTTATGGTAACTAAGTTATAAGTAGTACTATGAATTATGGTAACTAAGTTATAAATAGTACTATGAGTTATGGTAACTAAGTTATAAGTAGTATGATAAGTTATGGTAACTAAGTTATAAGTAGTACTATAAGTTATGGTAACTAATTTTAAGTAGTACTCTGAGTTATTGTAACTAAGTTATAAGTAGATAAGTTATGGTAACTAAGTTATAAGTAATACTATAAGTTTAAGTAAGAAGGCTAGAAAAATAGGAAGCATACATTTTGTGAAGGGCTTTACAAGTCAAAGAGAAGACTTTTATATTTGATCCTGGAGGTAATAGGGAGCTACTGGAATTTATTGAATAAAGATTGAAGTGACATAGTCAGATGAGCATTTTTGGAAAAATCACTTTGGTAGCTATGGAAGGGCTGCTAGCTGGGTACCACAGTGCATAGAACATTAAGTGAGATTAAGTAATTGAGTCATTTTTATGAATTAAAATCTGTCCTCAGGCATTTCTTGGCTGTATGACCCCAGGCAAGTCCTTTAACTCTGTTTACCTCAGTTTCCTCATCTCTAAGATGAGCTGGAAAAGGAAATACCAAATCACTTCAATATCTCTGCCAAGAAAACCCCTGATGGGATCAAAAAGAGTCAGACATGACTAAAATGACTGAACAACAATAGTTGAGTGAAGGATAGATTTGAATGGGGAAGGGCTATGAAACAGATGAGAGCCTGCACCAGCATAATGGCAGTTTCAGAGACAAGAAGACTCGCTGATAATTTTTACTTAGGGTGCCGTGAGCATGAATAAAGATTTGAGGAAGATACCAAGGCTTTGAGCCTTGGTGACTGAGAAGAAGACAGTTGCCTCAATAGGAAGGGGAAAGGTAGTTTCCAGTAATAGGAAGTTATAAAGAAGAGGCAGTTTTAAGGGAAAGATGGTGAATTCTGTTTTGGAAATGGTGAGTTTGAGATGCTTCTCACCAAGGCGAGATATCCAAGAACCAGCTGGTAATTCAAGACTAGAATTCAGGAAAGAAGGGCTGGAAAATAAACTTGGGAATCATCTGTATAGAGGTCATTGTACTCAGGGGTGCTGATTACCTCATTAAGCAAGATGGTATGGAGAAAGAAGAGAAAGAGGGCCCAGCTCTAAGCTTTGAGGATACCCTTAGTTAGTGGGCATTACCTAGAAGAAAATCTGAGACTGAGGAACAATAAGAGAGGTAGGGGAAGAATGAGGGGAGACAAATATTATGAAAGAGCAATGAGCCTGAAAAAGAAATAGGGTGATTACCAGTTTCGAAGGATGAAGAGAGAGATTTTCAATTAATGTTTGAAAACCAGATTGCAGAGTTCAGAATAGAGAAGAGAAGAAGGAGAGGCATAGAACTTGGATCATTTTCTTGTGTTTAACTATAAAAGAGAAGAATGATAAAGGATGTTAGTGAGCATCAGACCAAGTGAAAGCTTTTTAAGAGTAAGAGAATCACAGGCATATTTGTAGGAAGCAGCCAGGAAATAGGAAGAGGTACAAGATGAAGGAGAGAAGGGATAATGGGGGGAATATGTTGGAGAAGATATATGGAACGACATTACTATTGCCTTTTGAAAAAAGATGAACCACTTCTTCATGTGATATAAGGTGAAGGAGATAAAGGTGAAGACAGTGCAGAAGACATCTGAATGACAGGAGACAGGGAAGAACAGAGAAAGGGAGCTGTTGGTGAGTGGCCTAATTTTCTCCAGGAAATATGAGGCAAGGTTTTCTGGGTGTGTGTGTGTGTGTGTGTGTGTGTGTGTGTGTATGTGATGAAAGGTTTGAGGAGGAATGGAAAGATTTGGAATAGATGCCATTGTAATGTTCTCTGTAAAATGTAATGTTCTCTGGTGAGGTTTTCTTGGGGTCTCTGGGAGCAGTCTTCCTTTCAGTTCAATAATCACCACAAGTATAGCCAGGAATTAAAGTCCAAATCCTTTATTATCTCTTTCCAAGTCTTGTCTCTTTTCCTGGGGCCTGGTTAGCTTTCTTATAGTCCAGATTCTTTATTATCTCCTTCCTGGAGCTGAGCAGCTTTCTGGAGAACCTTTCAGTCTGGTCTTAGTCTTGGGGGATGTGCAGGAGTCCAGGCCAGCCACCAGAAAGATCAAAGATCAAATTGAATTTCTCCCCTTGGTTCTGAGAGCTTAATCTCCTGCAGCCAGTCTTTTGTGTTTTCTGCCTCTGCCAACTTCTTGAGGGCCTCCTGAATGAGTCTTGGTTTCTGTGTTGATTGTGTCTATGATTTTACCCACTCATTCTTTAGGATTTGACTAGTTTCTAATTAATTTTTGTTTGATTTTCCCTGGCCCTGTATTACATGTAATTTTTATTGCATCCTGATTTGAAAAAAAATACATTTACTATTTTTTCCTTTCTGCATTTGGTTTTGAGGTTTTTGTGCCTTAATAAATGGTCAATTTTTGTGCAGATTTCATGTATAGTTAAGGAAAAAGTATATTCCTTTCTGTCCCCATTCAGATTTCTCTAAAGGTCTAATATACCTAACTTTTCTAAGATTCTATTTACCTCCTTAACTTCTTTTTTATTTATTTTGTGGTTTCATTCATCTAGTTCTGATAGAGCAAGATTGAGATTCCCCCATTAGTATAGTTTTGCTGTCTAATTCTTCTTGCAGCTCTCTTAACTTCTCGAATTTGGATGCTATACCACTTGATGCATATATGTTTATTATTGATTTTACTTCATTATCTATGACACCCTTTAGCAAAATATAATTTACTTCCTTATGTCTTTTAATTAGATCTATTTTTGCATTTGCTTGACCTGAAATCAGGATTGCTACTTCTGCTTTTTTTTTTTTAACTTCAGTTGAAGCATAATAGATTATATTCCAGCCTTTTACCTTTACTCTGTATGTATCACTCTACTTTAAATGTGTTTCTTGTAAACAATGTATTGTAGGATTCTGGTTTTTAATTCAGTTTGCTGCTTTCATTTTATGGGAGAATTTTACTAACTCTGTATTTCCCTCCATCTTATTTTCCCCAAGTTATACTTTTCTCTTTCCTTTCCCCTTTCCCCTCCTCCCCAGTGTTTTGATTCTGACCACCACCTTCTTCAAATAGCTCTCCCTTTTGACAACCCCTCCATCCTTTCTTATGTCTTTCCCTTTCAACTTCTGATGTCCCTTCTACTAGCCTCCCCTTTTCCTTTCCCCTTTCCTCTCATACTTCCTTATAAGGTGAAACAAGTTTCTCTATGAAACCAAATGTCTAATATTTTTTCTTATAACTTAATCTGATGAACTTAAGGTTCACCCAATGCTCATCTCTCTTCCTTCTTTCTTTCAATTGTAATAGGTCTTTTTTGTTTTTTCATGAGATATAATTTATCCCATTTTACCTCCCTTTTCTTCATCTTCCAGTACAATCCCCTTTTCACCTCTAGTTTCTTTTTTATATCATCACAGTAAAGTCAAATTATAGCTAAATCTCTAAGTATACTCCTAACAGAGATACAGTTCAAGAGTTAAACATCACTTTCCAATATGGGAATGTATACTTCTTAACTTTTAAAAGAAACATAGGTTTTTTCCTTTCCTTTTTGTCTTTTTAATGATTCTCTTGAAGTCTGTATTTGAAAATCAAGTTTTCTGTTCAGTTCTGGTCTTTTCATCAAAAATAAATGAAATTCACCTATTTTATTGAATGTCCATCTTTTCCTCCAAAAGATAACACTTAATTGTGCTGGATAGTTGATTCTTGGCTGCAACCCAAGCTCCTTTACCTTTTGGAATATCATATTCCATGCCCTTTTATCCTTTAAAGAGGAAGCTGCTAGGTCCTGAGTAATCCTGATTTTGGCTTCTAGATATTTGAATTGTTTCTTTCTAGCTTCTTGCAGTATTTTCTTCTAGATCTGATAATTCTGAAATTTAGCTATAATATTCTTTGGAGTTCTCATTTTAGGTCTCTTTCTGGAAGTGGTTCATGAATTCTTTCAAGGGCTATTTTACCCTCTGCTTTTAGGACATCAGGGAAGTTTTCCTTGATGATTTCTTGAAAGATGTTGTCTAGGCTCTTTTTTTTTTTTCATTGTGGTTTTCAGGTAGTCCAATAATTCTTAGATTGTCTCTCATAGATCTATTTGCCAGTCAGTTGTTTTTTTCTCATGAGTTATTTTACATTTTCTTCTTTTTTTTATTTTTTGGTATTGTTTGACTGATTGTTGATGTCTCATTGAGTCATTCACTTCCATTTGCTGAATTCTAGTTTTTAGTGAATTATTTTCTTCAGTTGGCTTTTTAGCTCCTTTTGCATTGGTCAATTGAACTTTTAAATGAGTTGTTTTGTTCATTGGCTTTTTTTCCATTTTACAAATTTTGTTTTTCAAAGAGTTGTTTTCTTTTTCCATTTCATCAAATCTATTTTATAAGAAATTATATAGCTTTTCTATTTCATCAAATCTATTTAAGGGGTTTTCTTCAAGTAATTTTTGCGTTTTCCAAACTCTCCTGCAAAGTTCTCATTTCCTTTCCCCATTTTATTCTAATTCTCTCTCTCTCTCTCTCTCTCTCTCTCTCTCTCTCTCTCTCTCTCTCGGAAATATTAAGTGTGTGGGACCAGATTTGAACTCAGGTCCTCCTGACTTCAGAGTTGATACTCTATCTATTACATCACTAGCTGTCCCTCTAATTCTCTCTGTAATTTTTAAAATTTCATTTTAACAAATTTATTTTTCATTTTTTTTGTATCTTAGTTTTCTATTAATTTTTGTACATGTTCTAATTCTCTTTTGAGCAATTCTTGCAAGAGAATCTTGTGAGATGGAGACCAATTCATATCACTCTTCAGTGCTTCATCTGGAGATGTTTGCCTTTAGTTTCCTCAGGGTTTGAAGTTTGTTCTTCCCTGTCTTTATAAAAGCTATCTATGGTCAGAACCCTTTTTGCTTTTTTGCTTATTAGAGCAAAGGGGAGGTTATCCCAAGCTTCCTCTACAGGCAACAGTGACTTCATGCTACTCTGGGCCTGATGATGTTGACTTCCTTCCGGTGTTGGGTAGGCATGGCTAAGTCCTGTATTATTCAGAAGTTTGGGGGCTCACTAATTGCCTTTTATTGTTGTGTTGGATTTCTCACAGCTTATCTGCTAATCCACTGTTTTCTGAACCAAGAAAGAATAGCCAACACTACTGTATTTTGGCTAAGAACCTCCCAATGGATTCCCCTGGTGTGTGGAGTGTGCCCTGAGCCTTTGCACTGCACCTGTGCTGGCCATCTCCCCATCCCCCCTTCTTGTGCCTTATTGGAGCAGATCTTTTCTGAAGTTTTACCAAAATATCTTTTGCTGAAAATTTGTTGCCAAATATTTGTAGGTTCTGTCATCAAAACCAATTTAGAGGCTTGATCTGGTATTGATCTGAGAGAAGAATCTCAGACAAAGATCTGTTTATTCTCCACCATGTTGGTTCTGTTCCTCATTAGAGGTCTTAAAGCAGGTTCTAGATGACCATTTGTCAGGTGCATTATAGAAAGGATTCATTTTTTTTATGTAAGTTAGACTGGATGGCCTCTGATATTCCACCTAATTCTGCTTGTAATGTTGGGGTTCAAGCAGATAGTCTGTAGTGTCATCTTTGAAATAATTCAGGAATCAGGCCCTCCCCATATCAGGTAAAGACATTTATTAAGATTGAGAATGATACAACTCAGCGTGGGCTATGCTCCTTTTAGGAATTTGGCAGGAGTTAGTAGTTCAACAAAGCAAGACAAAGATAGTTATGGAAGCTTTATCATAAGAAATGTAGATTTTGAAGCTACAGAAGGAGGTTACTAACATGGGGAAGTCCAGTTAATGGAATACCCAGAATGCATATAGAAAAGCTCACTGGGGCGGGGATTTGATAATGATATTGTTACAGTAGTAGTGATTATAATTAGCCTGATTTTGTCATAAGTTCACCCAAAGGAGAGCAAAGGCTAGTGTTGGGGAAAAAATTTATTAAAGTTTGGGATTCAATGTTCTGGTCTATAACCCATTGATGCTGCTTTCATATTGGCTGATTTCTATGGTATGTCTAGATTTGATGGATGATGGAATTATAGATCATGTAACCCTGCATCTTTCAGCTAGTAGTTGAGGATTTACTTGGAGTTTGGTCTGGGGGTAACAATCAGAATGCCACCAGTAATTCTGTGACTTTATGTTCTATAGAGGCCCCTCCCCATCATGACATTCTATATTTCGAGGACGCTTTTAGGTATGACACATTTGGTCTTTCATTTGAACATCCTTTCCAGTTCTGGCATCCTAAAACCTATGCAAGATTCCTCCCAACTTTGACCTTCTGTGGTTCAGAATCTTTGGAATGGACAATAGAGGTCCATGTTTCATAGTTCTGAAGCCCAGGTTTCTCATGTTGCTGAATTCTAGATTAGGGTCACATCCTCATTCACAGTCTTATGTTCATGATTCAAGTTCTAGGTATTTTATCCCTTTCCTGAACTCCCTGATTTTTCAGTGAGATACTAGGGAATCCTGAGAGTTGTAATATGAAATCTGAGCCAACTTTCTCTTCCTGGATTCTCCTACACCCCATATTTGTCCTATCAACTTTGTGGTGTGGGAAGGCATAAGGACACAGATTCTTGCACAATTTCTCAGAATTTAAGATTATACATTGGGAAAAAGAAGGAACTTTGTGTAATTTAGTTGTTTTGCAGAAATAAAAAAATTAGACTCAGAGAAATTAAGTGCTTTGCCCTATATCCACCCCCCTTCCCCCCGATTTCCTGGATGCTAATTAGCATTTATCAATTCCTTTTGTCTTCACAATACCCTGGAAGGTAGATGGTATGTATTATTACTCCTCTTTAAAGATGAGAAAACAGAGTTAGAACATGATGGAGTGAATTAGCCAGCCAAGTGTCTGAGGGTGGATTTGAACTCAGGTCTATTCTGGCTCCAGCTCTAACATTCTAGTCACTGCACCACTTAGCTGCCTCATTCAGTGCTACCTTTCAATTCCTCCATGAATCACCAACTTTCCTGCTCTCTCCTTCCTGAATGGACCTGGGAGGTGGCTTCTCTCATCATGACTGGACACCAAAAATAAAACTGTCTCATTTTACCTTAAAAAATTCCAGCAGATACTTAACAGCTCTTGATACCTCTTACTCAAATATCTTTCTCCTTTGCTAGGACCCCAGGAAGACTAAGACAGAATGAATTCCACCTAGGGGAAAGAGGCAGGTGGGAATTCTCCTTCCATAGGGGCCAGCAATTAGCAATCAGAAGCTATGGAAGTTTCTATTGTTAGGGAGCTGTGAAGACTAGAACCCTTTTTGGGATCAAGTGCTTTTACTGGGCTTAGTTCTGAAGATTGGGGAAAAGGAAATGCTGGAATCTTGGGTTCCTGGCTAAGTCTTTGGAAAGATTCCCAGTCTCTCAGTCTTATTTTCAAATGCTTTGCCTCCATGGATCCTGCTCCAGCAAAATGGTGTCTTGGAATACAGGAGACATCATCTATGAAACATCTTCCTTCTTGGGTGAATGATCTGGTCATAGACATCTACTTCGGTGACATCTAGATCCTAGGGACAAAAAGAGAGGGCTCATACTGGGGTTCTTAGAAAGGAAAGAATCTTGGACTAAGCTCTGTCTGTCTTCATTCCCCTCTCTCTCCTCCCCCCCCACCCCCAGCTTCCCCAGCTCTTGTTAGTCCAGTTTAGGTACTCATTTCTGTTTTCACAGCATTTACCTGCGTGACCCTATCCAATTGGGATGCCCTTCTTTTCCCTACCCCTGTCCAGGCCTTTAAGCTCCTTTGGGCCTATCCAGGACATTGGTCCCCTCTTCCTATGAAGCTCCCTCTGACCACCCCAGCCTTCAGGGATCACTTCCCTTTCCTGAGATGTTCTCTATCCTGCCTTCTCTAGAAACCTACTAACTCTAGGTTTTTTTTTCCACATTCTTCTGAGCTTATATGACCTGGAACCTTAATTAACTTTTCACACAAACATAAAATATCAGAGCTGGGAGAGCCTTTATAACAAGGCATGTCAGAACTGGGAAGGCCTTTAGAATAGGGGATGTCAGACTTTGGGAGGACCCTTAGAATAAGGAATATAAGGAGTGGGAGGGCCCCAATAACAGCTATAGAAAAGCCAGTTTCAGTTCAACTTAAGGAAGAATTTCCTGTAGGTAGGAACAGTCCAGCAATATCACTTGAACTTGTCTTCAGAATGTCAAGAGAAGTTTTCCAACCAAGACTAGATGCTCTAAAAAAGGAGCTTCCAAACTGCCTCTAGCCTTTAGAGCCACTTTTACATCTGAAGTTCATTCCATGAACCACATGTGGTAAATAAGGCCATACAGGAAAGCTCTGCCTGTTCTTTCCTGAGGGACCGTGGAGCTGAACAAGATTATCTCCCATTGTGAGCCTTTTAGTTCTAGAGCCTGGGTTGGAAAGTTGATTTCCCTACTTCAAGTCCTCTTGGGTGATAGGGAATCTCATGCTAAGATCTTCTTCCATCAAGATGATGGTAACAAGAGATAACTGGCTGAAGCCAAAGCATCCACACTCTTTCAGGTATTTCTCCAGTTGTCCTTGTACTTACCTGATAAGTTTTCTCAGATGGGGTTGAAGAGGAGGCTGAGGCAAAACCCCAATCCTGTAGAGAAAAATAGGAATTAACTATGCCTTCTTCAAGAGACCATTTAATCCAATTGATAAATGATAAAAGGATATGAATAAACAAATTTCAGAAGAAATTAAAGCCATCCATAGACATATGAAAATAATGTCCTAAATCACTATTGATTAGAGAAATGTAAATTAAAACAACTCTGAGCCACCACCTCATACCTATCAGATTGACTAAGATGACAGGAAAAGATAATGATAAATGTTAGAGGGGATGTGGGAAAACTGGGATGCTGATACATTGTTGGTGGAGTTATGAACTGATACAACCATTCTGGAGAGCAATTTGGAACCATGCCCCAAATGCTATAAAACTTGGATCCAGCAGTGACACTATTAAGTCTGTATCCCAAAGAAAAAATAAAAAGAAAAAGGACCCATATAGCACAAATGTTTGTAACAGCTCTTTTATTGGTGTCAAAGGATTGGAAAAGTAGATGCTCATCAGCTAGAGAATGGCTGAATAAGTTATGATATATGAGTAGCAGAATATTATTCTTCTATAAAAATGATTTTAGAAAAGTTAGCAACATTTACATGAACTGATGCTGAGTGAAGCAAGCAGAACCAGGAAAACATTGTACATAGCAACAGCAAGATTGTTTGATGATCAACTGTGATAGACTTGCTTCTTTTCAGTGGTTCAGTGATCCAAGGTAATTCTAATAAAATTTGGATGGAAAACACCATCTACATCCAGAGAAAGAACTATGGAGACTGAATGTAGATCAACACATACTATTTTCACCTTTCTTTTTCTCTTTCTTTTTTTATGGGTTTTCCCTTTTGTTCTGATTTTTCTCTCCCAACATGACTGATGTAAAAAAAATGAATGTACATATATAATAAAAATGGGAAAATAATTTTAAAAAATTTAAAAAGAAACAAATCAATAATCCACAAGCATTTATCAAGCATCTGCTATGTGGCAGACAAGAACTAGGCACTGGGCACAAAAAGATAAAAACCAAAGAATCTCTGCATCATTGAATTTATGTTCTACTTGAATTAAAAATAACTTGCCCACAAATAGATGTACATAAAACATATGAAACAGCACAAGGTGACTTGGGAGGACATTAAGTTTTTTCCATTCTAGAGAGAGCTTTCCTCCATCAACATCTTTGAGTTAGGTTGGAGGGGTAGCCCTGAGGAGGACTGGATATCCTCCCTTAGGCAAGGGAGACAGAATGGGGTTGGGGAAGCAACAGGCCATCCCACAAAGGAGAGCAAGAGGGGAGATAGAGATCAAAGGCGATGCTCCTACCTGGGCAACTGCCATCCCAACTCCAGCTTGGGGATTGTAGTTATATGACTGCTGTGATTGATTCTCATATGTGTGCAGATCTTGGGACCGATAATCATTTTCATATGTGTGAAGAACATGTTCTGCTGAAATAAGAAAAGAGAGAATAATGATGATGATGATGATGATGATAATGTTCAGTTGTTGCAGTCATATTCAACTCATTGTGACCCTATTTGAAGTTTTTTTTGGACAAAGATAGTAGAATGGCTCATTATTTCCTTCTCCAGCTCATTTTACAGATGAGAAAATTGAGGCAAATGAGGTTGGTTATTGTTATCTTTCATTCTTATCACCATATTGGAATTAAGGTATGCCCATTATGACTGATCAGACAAATAAGAGCTCAGAAGGCTCAGAAGGCACAGGTCGGGCACAAATGAACACCTGAAATGGAGATGTCTCTAAATTTGTGCATCTCATTTGTACATTTGCACTACTGCATTTTTGCTTCACTCATAGAGCCCATTGCCTTCTTTGATGTAAGCATACCATGCTGGGTGGTCCTTTGCCAATGTCTTCTACGTTACATAATCTATTCCAAAGTTTTTCAGAGAGACAACTAACAAGGTTAAGTGACTTGCTTAGGATCACAGGGCTAGTTAAAGTCTGAGACTGTATTTGAACTCAGAAATGTAAGTCTTGCTGACCCCAGTCCCAGCATTCTAACCCTATCTATCCACACCACCTAGATATCCCAATAATAATCATGTCAACAATTTTATCTCGTTTGTTATCTCAGCCTTGAGAGGTAATATCATTATCCATATTTTTACAGATGAGGAAACTGAGACAGACAGAGGTGACATGATTTCCACAGAGTCACATAGCAAATATGAATAAGTCTAGATTTGAATTTAGAATTTCCTGATTCCAAGTCAATTACTCCATCTACTATACCAAGTTGGGAGGATCTTAGAATGTGGACTATCACATCTTGGAGAGATCAGAGGGAAGTGTCCAGATTTTGGGGGATCTTAGAGGTTATCTAGACTACTCATCATCCTAGTATAGAGGAAGGAGCATTGGTTTTGGATTTGAATCTTTCCTTTCCAGCTCACTAGTTTTGTGACAGTTTCCTTATTTGTACAATAAGAAATCCCTCTTTAGCAGTACCTTTAACAAGTGATGGTACCGAGAGCCAAGCTCACTTGTGCCCACAATTGACCCACTAGTCAATTTTGAAGGATCACTAGTAGCCTTGCCCCGATCATCCACAAGGCAAATATTCATTGAGTGCCCTCAGGTATACCTGATCATAACACTCGATAATCCTAGGAGGGGAAGAGCCATAGCAGTTCCTAACCTCTCTGGCCTTCTTACACACTTACTTCCATCACTACTTATTCTATTCTCCAGAATTCTCTTTTTTTTCCTGAGGAGGAAACAAAGAGAGGAAAACAGGGACAGAGAAAGATGTAGACAGAGATAGAGAAGAGAACAAGCAGCAAGAATTCTTTTCTGTGTAGTTTATGTTTGCAGTGTGTCTCGTAAACTGTTTACATCTCTTCAAAATATGGGAATTGATCTAGGTCATTGCTAGACCTAGGACCTAGGACCTAGAGCATCACTTTTGTGAACGTTTAGGACTTGGGGACAAGAAGAACCAGGTTCAAATATCACCTCCTCCTCTTTCTCTTTATTATTTTCCCACCTTTCATTCTCTCCAAAATGGATCTGTAGCACGGATTCAATCTACAATAATAGCCTAGAGGTTCTGCTTTAGAGTAGGAAAAAATGGTTCTCTTCTTTCCTAATCCCAGGGCTTTGTCTTACAATTGCTTCCTTCCTACTTCTACAGCTCAATGATCATGATTTCCTTTACTATGGTCAACAATACTCACCAGGGGTCCTGGCTACATGACTCTCTTCTTGTAGTCCTAGATCTTCCAGTTGTTTCTGTGAAGTCCTGAATGGGAAAAGTAAGGAGGAAAGTAAGGATTAGTGATGTTTTTTAAGAGTGGTTCATCTTGGGGATCATCACAAGGGAAGTTCTGGAGACTATGTCTACCCCCTTCTCTTCTACACAGGAACATGAAGGCCCAGGGAAGGAAAAGATGATGGTACTTGTGGCTACACAGCTAGCAAGTGGTTGGGTCTCCAAGTCTAGAGTGCTTTCCATGTTGCCTCAAAGTAGGAACCATCCTAGGATGTTGGGTTGCCCAAATTCAGGAACACAGATGAGATCTAGGCAATGGAATGTTTTTTTTTTTTTCAATTGTGATTTTCATTATAAATATTTTCTTAAATCTAAGATAATTTTAAATCAACGGAACAACAAATCCAACCCTGACTGGGTTGGATTTCTGTGGCATAAATTATCAAGCTGAAAATTTAACTCTCAGCTCTCTAGCTGGTAGGAAATGGCTTCAGCACATCACAGCAATTTTACCGGGGGAGAGGGGGCTAATTTGGTTTTGCCTTAGAAGCAGAAGCATCTACATGAGGATATATATTTATCTCCCAGGATTCTTTCCTTCTGATGTGTGAGCTGCTTACTGCCTTGCTTCTTAGCCATTTGTGAGGATCATTACTTCATTCTGCCATCCACACCACAAACCACCCAGCCACCCCTCTGTGCTTGGGCTTCTGCTGACCTCCCTGGGCACAGATCTCTGCTTGCCATTTTCACATCTTGTGACTATGGTCTGTTCTGTGGTTATCATCCCCCAGACTAGTACTGTGGTGCGGCTCACCACAACAATATGACACCATTATGCCATAATGGTTATATTTTTAGCACTAGCAGCTTCCCTTCCCATGATCTACTTTACCAGAGGCACCAGCATATTGCTGCTCTTTTAAGGGCCTCCACCCTGACCCACATTGGCCAGAATGATGATTTTCCACACCCCTGGTTTATGATCTGCAACTAATTAGGTAAGCAATAGAGGAAACACAGCTACCTTTTGATATTTCTAGTAAACAGAATACAACTCAGGCCTCCAACTATCACCAGTCCAGTCAGAACAGCAGTTGCGATAAGGAAGATGATGTTGATTTCACTGGACTGGGAAGTCCTGTGAGAATCCTCAGAATCTGCGTGGAGAGGAAGGAAGGTCAGTTGTTTTTAACTACATTATTGGAATTCAAGGGACCACTGATACTGGAATGCCATAGCTAGAAGGGAACTCAGAGATGGTCTTTTCCAGTAATCAAATTTTATAGATGAGAAAACTGATGATGAGAAAAGGGAAGGGATTTTTTTTTTGAAGTTACACAGGTAGAAAAGAGCAAAGCTGAGTCATCTCTGCTGTGCAGAGGTGTTTAATGAAGGATCTTGAGAATCAAAGGATGTTAGAATTGGAAGGGGATTCGAGATCCAACCATTCCAAACACTCATTTCATTGTCAGCCAATCAATAAGCTTTTATTAAATACCTACTGTGTACTAAGCCCTATGTCAAGCATTGGGTATAAAAAAGGAAAGCAGAAAATCCTTGTTCTTGCTCAGAGTTGAATGGAAGAAAATGTAGTTTTAAGCAGGTTAAAGACTTGTACAAAATCACAGGATCATAGATTTAAAGTGGAAGGGATTTTAAAGGCCATCTTGTCTAACTTTCTCATTTCACAGATGAAGCAGAGACTCAGGGAAGTGAAATAATTGTCTCAAATATACATATTCACACCCCATATCCAGTTGACTTTGGTGCTAATTCCTCTATTTTCCTGCCATTAGAAGACATCATATTCAGGCCGTAAGGTGTTCCATCATCACTTGCTGCCCAATCCTCCCTGAGGTATTTCTGACAGAGCTGGTTGGAAAGACTCACCTACCACTCTGAGAGTGACCTTAGCTGAATTGAAGGACTTAGCCTGTTTGTTGTGAGAAGAACATGTGTAGATGCCTTGGTGAGCCCAGGACACATTGTGTAAGGTGAGCTGGTTCCCTGTGTGGTTGAGGTTGTGGCCATTGAGGGTCCAGCGATAAGAAGTCACTGGATGGGACTTGATCTGGCAGTAGAAGGCTATGGTGGAGTTGACTTTGATTTCAATGGCACTCTTTTGATTGTAGTCAGCATTAAGAGTGAGCTGTAGTGCTATAGGTTCATCTGTGAACACAAGAAGGATATAGTGATAAAAATATGAAAGCCTAGTTCTGCTTATATCTTTCCCCAGTTGGTCACAGACATACCCAGGACTCATATCTTTATTTTTAATAGTATTTTATTTTCCCAAATACATGTGAAGGTAGAGTTCAACATCCACCCTTGCAAACCTTGTGTTCCAAATTTTTCTCTCCTTGCCTTGTCCCTCCTCGAAAGACAACAAGAAGTCCAATATAGGTTAAACAGGTGCAATTCTTCTAAATATATTTCCATATTTGCCATGTTGTGCAAGAAAAATAAGATAAAAGGAAAAAAAACCAAAAGAAAATAAACAACAAGCAACAATAACAACAGAAAGATGCTTTGATCCACATTCAGTCTCTATAGTTCTCTCTCTGGATATGGATGGCACTTTTCATCACAAATCTATTAGAATTGCCTTGAATCACCTCATTGTTGAAAAGAGCCAAGTCCATCACACCTATTCATCATCTAATCTTGCTGTTAATGTGTATAATGTTCTCTTTGTTCTGCTCATTTCACTTAGCATCAGTTCATGTAAGTCTTTCAGGCTTTTCTGAAACCTGCTCATCATTTCTATAAGAAATAAGAACTAATATTCCATTGCATTCACATGCTATAACTCATTCAGCCATTCCCCAACTGAGGGGCATTCTTTCAATTTCTAGTTCCTTACCACTACAAAAAAGGCTGCTACCATCATTTGTGCACATCTGGGTCCTATTCCCTCTTTTATGATTTATTTGCTAGATCAAAGGGTATGCACAGTTTTATTTCCCTTTGGGCATAGTTTCAAATTTCTCTCCAGAATGGTTGGGTCATTTCATAACTCCCCATTAGTAGAACTCATACCTTTAACAGACTTTGATTTGACCCTACAGTTCTATTAAGCTCTCTCCTTCATCTTTCCTTGTTGGAGCTCAATGCCAAACCCAGCCATCTGATAACAAAATAATTTACACATTTATGTGACCAACTCATATTCTCTTCCTATCACACAGTCTCTCTTTTTTAGTTTATTTATTTTTAATAACACATTGTTTTATGAATTATGTTGGGAGGGAAAAATCAGAGTAAAAGGGAAAAACCATGGGTGAGATTTAAAAAAAAAACAGAAAAAAGAAGTGAACATAGCATGTGTTGATTTACATTCAGTGTCCTTAGTTCTTTTTCTGGATGCAGATGGCATCATAAAGTCTCCTGATGACATCTTTGACTCCTTTTTTACCCTTAATATAAGTGGCAGCCTGTTCACATTCACCATAGTACCTATTCATTGCTTTTGGTGTACAGCTTTAGCCCTTCATAGGTAGTCATATTCCTGGTCTATGGGGTATAGAGCAATGCTAATAGTATATTGTTATTAGAAAAAAGATGGGCCCTTGATTTGGAACTGGAGATCTGGCACGTTTGCGGAACTCCTGGAATAGCATCTTCCCACATAAAGAAGCTATGGAACTTCCTTCAGGAAGAATTGTGAAGATGTATATGGTATATTTACCATACTCCCTTGTAAAGAGTATGGAGAATGAGTGGACACTCTGTGATTGGTTCCAGTTGGGGAACCCCCTTTTTTTTTTTTTTTTGCTCATGCAATTGAGGTAAGTGACTTGCCCAGGGTCACACAACTAGGAAGTGTTAAGTGTCTGAGGCACAATTTGAAGTCAGGTCCTTCTGACTTTGAGAACTATGTGTTAGAGAGGAATCTTTTTAATTGGTCATGGTGTGGGGGAGATTGTGCCCTTGAGATAATGGGAGAAATGTCTAAATTTGTTTTTGTTATACCTTTGAAATAAATATCCTCTTGTAATCATTTATTGATATTAAATGGTCAAATAGAACTGGGGTGCTCCTTACTGGTCCCTAATAATTGACAGGAAGAAATAGAGTTGGTAAAGACTTGAGGCAATACTAGTACCCAATACTCTTCCTCAGGGTATTCTAGAATCCCAAAGGAGAGTGGTCAGTCTTGGGCCCAATGAGACAGAACAACATACTACCCTTTCTTGACAGTTTGGAGTCAATAAAGTGATTTATATTAATGCCAAACCAGTCAATCCTGGTCTCCTTTTCAACTCAGGGCCTAACTCACTGTCCATCTGTATGGTTTGCTTCAAGTGTACACATTGTTTAATAAGCTCTATTGTTGTCTATCCACATATATGTTAGAATATGATCAATTAGGTTTTTCCTGGGTGGGTGGACAGATCAAACTCCATTAAATAACCACTCTCTTCCAGGAGGTTTTGGAGTGTCTTGGACCTTAATACAATCAGTCCAATACCAGCTCCCAAAAGGAAAATCAAGAGGACTTCATCATTTACAGAGAATCTCTCCTCAACCTAGATCTCTATCATGTACTAAATATTTTAAATGAAGTATTTATCTTTATCACTTTTATCACTATTATTTATTATTTACTTATTATTTATCTCTTTATCACCATTATATCTTTATCACTTGATGTTCACTACCACTACCACAGGATCATTATACAGGTAGCTACGGTTGTGATATCTTCCAAGGAATCTGGAGTGATCATGATGAATGGATAAGAGACACTTACCTGTTAGAGGCTGAGATGGTATTTTGTTCTACAGAGGTGAATGTTTTTTCACAATCAACAAACAAGTAGAATGAGATTGACTATTTTGACTATTCTCTATATCTTTCAATTAATTGTAAGATGTTAAAGATGTGGTCAATAATTGATCACAACTTATGAAAATCTAATTGTTCCCTACTAATGCATCCATTCAAAATGCCTTTGATTCATATATAGATAACAATTAGAATTTTTTTTTTGGTATTGATGGGAAAGTAGGAATATAGGTTGGTAATTATTGGTATTCTTATTTTTTTCTTTTTTAGTGCTCCTAAGGTCTGAGATTTTTGTCCAGGCCTTTAGTATCTTTCTTTCTTTCAGATACTATATATATTGGTCCCTCAATGCTCTTATAGTTTTGAATTGCCCCTGGAATAGACCTTTACACTTGGTCCTAATCCTGCTGCATTCCCTATTGTTGTTCTAGTTGGTGCTGTTTCTATCAGACTGTGATGTGTGGGCCCAAATGTGATGATTCTATTTTCCTTGATAGAGAAAACAACTCACTTTCCCCCCCACCCCAAATAACTTTTGAAAACATTTTTGTGGGCAACTAGATGGTGCAGTAGATAGAACACTGGCCCTGAAGTCAGGAGGACCTGAGTTCAAATTCGGACTTAGACACTTAAAGCTGCCTGTGTGACCCTACCTAGGCAATTCACTTAACCTCAAAAAAATCATTTTTTTCCCTATACATAGTTCTTCTATTTTTATTCTTGGATACCCTGGAATCTCTCACAAAACTTTCTTTATATTGGCTTTCACATTTTATTGATTGCCACCTTTGTGTGCTGATACTGCTTATAATCATCCACCTTTGTTCTTCATAAGAGTTTAAAAACAATTTTATGTCCTAACCTTTGTCAATCATTTTTTTCATACGGCAAGTGTTTGTGGACTAAACTGCTCACTGGAATCCTTTGGTCTCTTTGTTGTGGTGACACATTTGCACTGGTTAAATTTCTAGATAAAATTTATTGAAATGTACTGATGTCATTTATGTCATCCATGTCTTGTATTTGATCATTATTATTAATTAATTATAACTTGGGGTTATTATTGCAACTGATCTTTTTCTCCTTTTCATACTATTATTCTTTCAGTATCATCTTCATCACCACTACCACCACCATCATTTTCTCCTCTACTTCCTCCTCTTCCTCTTCCTCCTTCTCCGCCTCCTTCTCTTCCCTTCTTCCTGCTTCTTATACTCCTCTTTTTTTTTTTTTTCTTTTACAAGGTCTGGTCTTATGTCTGATGATTTAATAGCCTGACTGCATACAGACAATTGATACAGAGATGATTCTCACATTTATACCATGTATTTTCCTGTCTGTTAAATCATCTTCAAATGCTGGTAATTGATAGACATAATCTAGTTTTTCAGAAGTGAAAACTTAGTTTTAATTTAATCTCAAATGATTTTGGGGGTAAATGTATAGTATTTACAATCTTAATAAATTCTAAATGGAATTTCTCTACTACTGTATCCTCAGTGTATACTCTGAGATTATTTTCATGGTGGGTGTTTTGCAAATGCTTATTCCTAGTACTTCAATGAGTAGTTTGATGATCAAATGTCTCACAAATGTTATTTGGAGAATGGTGAAATCCATTCAGCCAACTCCTTTCTTTATCTCTTCAACTGATATCCGGGAGCCATTTTTCCATTCAGTCACACTCTTTTAAAAAATTTAAATTGAGAAAGTCAAGATTGATAAGGTTCAACTCCTCCAGAGATAAATCCATTTGTTGGTCACTAGACGAGAATTTCACATCTAGGTATCAAAATTAAAGTTTCTGATTTTGAATCATGATCGTGTCAAGACCTTTTCTGGGTTTTTCAGCAATTGTGGCTGCAGCAGGGGAATGGCCAGGCTGCATCTCCACAAGGGCTGCTTCTCAGGATGATGGCTAGTGGCACTGCACTGGAAGCATAACTATTACCAAAGCTCTTAGGCTCAGGGTCTTGGACTGTCTTGATAAAGGTCTGATGGAGATAGTGGTCAAGATGGTGGCGGTGGGCTCCCTTATTTGGAACATGCTTTCTCTCTTCACTCCCTCAAGGTGTTTTAGCTAGATAGATTTGCCTACTCTGAGTGTGGTGGTTGGTGAGGATGGCTGGCACCTTCTCCACATAAGTTGTTTCCATAAATGAAGATTTTGAGGGCTGAGATGGAGGCAGGGTTGGTGTTTTGTGAGATAGTGTTATTTTCTGGACTCCTACACCTTTCTTAATATAAAACAAATTTGGATAGCTTGTGAAGAGCTTAAAATTCCAAATTGAAGTGTTTATTTTTTATCCTGAGGCAATGTTGTCACTGAAAATTTTGAAGAAGGTAAGGGAGGGAGATCTATTTTAGGCAGCTATATAGAATTTGGAAGCTCAAAGATGAAAAATGGAGAATAGAAATAACATGATCACAGACTATAATCATTTCATTCAGAAGGTAGGCCAATGGAAATCAATCGCTACAACAAGGAGACCAAAAGAATTCAGAAAACTCCTAGTCCACAATTTGTTTACTTCATCAAGGAGAGTGGATTCACCACATTTGTGTCTTAATATCACAGTTGCTTTATAGAAGATATAGAAATAGCAAGATAGGGCACATAGATGAGAAGAAGCAATTGGATTGAGTAGAAAGATCTGTGGTGCATGTGATACAATTGTGAGGAGGACATTGAGGAAGGAACCAACTTACAAGATATCTAAAGGAGAGAAAAATACTAAAGACATGGACAAAATCCTCAGATCTTATTGATTATTGACTTTATTGATTTAAAAATATGACAGAGAAAGCATTATATTCCTTCTCTCTCATCAATACAATATATTTATGAGGGTCATTTGAATGAGGATTGAAAACATCTTCAAGGAAGATTTTGTGAATGATATATACAAATGGACCTTGTAATCTTATAATTGATTCAAAGAAGTAATGTGAGCTGACACTAACATAGCACCTCTTGTTGCTGGGCTCTGGACTGAAGTCTTTGACAATGGTTATCTCATCTGATCCTCACAACAACCCTGGACATGGATGTTATCATTGTCACACAGCTTTAAAACATCTGATATTGATCTCCAATTCTTTATCTACTGTTGTCACATAGTAGCTAGAAAATAATAAGAACTCACTGTATTTCATGTTTGTGGATTGCAAAATATTAGTTGACTTTACATGAGGAAAATATTGCCTTCGAAATCCTTCTACAAGAAGATGTCTCCCCTTTCACCCACACATTAAACTCTCTCATGAGTCCTTGGAAAATGGTAGCAACAGAAAATTGGGAGTATGAGGAGGGATTTCTCTGCTCTCATTTCTAAGGTTTTAAGGTACGTTCTGAGGTTTTTTCTAGTTCTAATAGTTTGTATTCTAAGGTCCTTTCAGTCCTGACATCCAATGGTCTATGATCTTTTCTAATTTTGAAACTCTGTGCTTTTTCTTAACTCTGACATTCCCCTCCCCATTTGAAATTCTCTGAATTGGTAAACTAGTCCTGTATGGGATTTTGCATAAAATTGAGAATAGGGCTGTAATTAGTTTGGATAAATGTGTGATGGGAGGCTGAAGGGGAACCAGTGGGGCCCTGGCAGGAAACAGAAAGGGAGGCTTGGGGTTTTTGTCCCTCCTTCCCCACTCCAAGACCTTTCTTTTCTCTCCTTCTGCATTTCATTATTGGTGGCTTGATATGCCCTTGGGTGCCTGAGATTCTAACATTTCAGCTTGATGATTCACAGGAGCATTGTCTGATGTCTTTAACCTTTAGTTAAATAGTGTTATTTTCTGGACTCCTACACCTGTCTTAATATGAAGCAAATTTGGATAGCTTGTGAAGAGCTTAAAATTCCAAATTGAAGTGTTTATTTTTTATCCTGAGGCAATAATATCATGGAAATTTTTGAAGAAGATAAGGGAGGAATCTTCATTTTAGGCAGCTATATAGAATTTGGAAGCTCAAAGATGAAAAATAGAGAATAGAAATAACATGATCACAGACTATAATCATTTCATTCAGAAGGTAGACCAATGGAAATCAATCGCTACAACAAGGAGACCAAAAGAATTCAGAAAACTCCTAGTCCACAATTTGTTTACTTCATCAAGGAGAATGGATTCACCACATTTGTGCCTTAATATCTTCCTTGGTATCATAATTGAACCCATATTCTCTTCTGTACAAGTCATAGCCCTCCCTCTCTCTTCTCTCCTCTCCTCATTCATCTTTTCCACTGCACACCATCCCCAAACTGCCCTCCATGCCTGGAACATCTTCCTTCCTCATCTATGGTTCTTGGCCACCTTCAGATCTCAGCTAACCTTCTGCTAGAAGCCACCTTCAAATCCCAGCTAAACTTTCACCTTCTACTAGAAACCTTTCCCAGTTCTCCTCAAATTTAGTATCTTCCTTCTGGGATTATCTCCAGTCCAGCCTGTCTATATATTGTTTGTACATGGTTGTTTGCATTAGATTGCAATCTAATCCCCCATTAGATTAAAGGCTCTTTGAGAGAAGATACTGGATTTTGTTTCTTGCTTTTCTTGATAATCTCAGTGCTTAGCTCAGTGCCTGACTTAAAATAGGCATTTAACAAGTGTATATTGACTTGACCTGACCTGATTCTTTCCCAGATCAGGAAATTCCCTTGCTTGAAAATCTCTTTTATTATTTCAGTCTTCTTCCTAGTTTCCCCATCATTTAATGGGATTCAAGTCCCATATTTTCCAGTGTCTTTCTTGATTGCAGGATTTTTCTCTGATAGACCATTGCACTCCTCAATAAGTACCATGCAGTTTTTAAGTTTTGTAGTCATCTTGTTTAGGAATGATGGTCTAAAGTGAGGAGATTTTAGAACTGGAAGGGAAATTGTCTTTCCAGGGAATTTAACCTTCAATGTCTCTATCAATTCCAGATGTTTCTGTAATCCTATGAACTTTAGATGTGAAATATCAGAGTTGGGAAAATCCTTAGAACTGGGAATGTCAGAGAGCCCTCCCAGATCTGATGTGGAATATCATTTCTGGGAGGGATTTTAGAATAGGCACTGGAAGAAATGTTGAAATAGGGAATGTCAGACTTGGTTAGGAACATTTAGTAGGCCATGCCAGAGCTGGAAGATCTCTGAAAAGCTAATCACCTTCTTTTGTAAATGGGGAAAATTGAGGCTGAGAGTAGAAAAGATCAGGCCACAGGATCTACTTATGGCACAAGAACCTGGGTGGTCCCTGGTTTCCAGGGCCTCTTCCATTATCTTTTTCATCACAATAAAAGGAAATGTAACTCACCAATGACTTGGATGCGTTTCTCACTCCAATACGGATTTTTTTCAAAGGTGCCGACTTTGACAAGGTAGAATCCAGAATCTTTGGATGAAAGGTCTGTCAGGGTCAAGGAGCCATTGAGATGTGTAATTACTCGGCTAGTATCTGGAATTTCACACTTCATATATTCATCTGTAGGTCTGATGACACAGAACTTTTTTGAGGTGTTCTCCCGGTACCATGTGAAAGAAAGGACATCTTTCTGGACACTCTGCACAGAGAGTGTGATGCTGTTGCCGACTGTTGCTTTTTCAGGGATTGAAGTGATGGTCACCTGGGCCCACCCCGTGGCATTCCAGGAGCTCAGAATGGAGGCTGGGAGAAGAGCAGAGGTGTATTAGGGGCAGACACCCTACCTGTTAAGATCTAAGATCCTTCTCTTCAATCCTCCTTAGAGTTGGATTATTAACTAACACCTCTTTGTGCAACCTCAGTTTCTTGAAGTTTCCTGGAATATCAGTACACTGAAGGTCATTAAAATGAAAAACTGAGAAGACATTAGCACGTAGAATGGCAAATCTAGAAGCGATCTTAGAACAGAGAATGTCAAAACAGGGAGAGACCTTAGAACAGGGAACGTCAGAACAAAGAAGAATCTTAGAATATAGAACATGGAATATCAGAGATGAGAGGTACCTTAAAACAGAAAATGTCAGAGCTGGGAGAGCCATTATAACAATGAAAGTCAGAACTGGAAGGGACCTTAGAACAGGGAATGTCAGAGCTGTTCAGAGTCTTAGACTATAGAATATGGTCAGAGATGAAAGGTACATTAGAACAGAAAATGTTAGAGCTGGGAGAGGGTCTTAAGTCAAAGAATATAGGATGTCAGAGTTTAGATGGATCTTAGAAAAAAGAAAAAAATTTAATATGAGAAGGAAACTAGTCCAAACTTCTCCTTTTTCCAGATGGGCAAACCTGAAGCTCAGTCCAAGTCATAGTTAGACTGGGGCAACCAAGTGGAACATTTTCCAGGGAGCAGAATTTCAGAGGAGCTGAAAGCATTGGTAATTTGCAGCTCAGGTAGCAGGGTTAGTTCAGATAAAGAGCTACCAGATGGAGCTTCTTACTAAAGGTTCCCTAGCTCAGGGCATTCTCTTCTTTCTTCCACTGTAGATCGGAAAGCTTTCCCCAAGATTCTTCTCCCTCCATCCAATTAATTTCCTTTAACAATCTGGTAATGAAGATATCTTTTATTGTGTTTGCCCAGCTTTGTATTCTGGTGTGTGCCCCAGAACTAGGACTACTAGTCATGTCTCCAGGGTCTGAGAGTCAAGATTATATTGAGCTTCTTCCTGTCTTTACCTCCTCCCCTCCTCTCCCCTCTTCCCTACCGATGCTCTAGGTCCAGAGGGAGCCCTTCCCTTTCACCTGTGAAAAAAGCCACCTTCCAGGAGCCATGTGGAAGGAGCTGCCAGCTCAGAAGAAATGCCATCTAGCATGGGGCTATGTTTCTGGGTCTCTTCTTTCTGGGAAGTTTCATATGCCTGCCTCCTTTGGAGAGTGCCTGTTCTGGTGTATGTGTGTGTGTGTAGCAAGCTCTCTGGGCATTGTGGTAATATCCGTCTCTATTTCCTGCCGGCAATTCTCTCGAATCTTTACTCCATCCATCCAATGGCCCTTCTTTAGGGGAGGAAGTCTGGGGCAGGAAAAGGACCTTCAGACAAGTTGTCCCTTGTCTGAAAGGGGGCATTAGTGGGATTTGAGGAAAGTTATTTTTTTTATTAAAGCTTTTTACTTACAAAACATATGCATGGGTAATTTTTCAACATTGACTCTTACAAAACCTTTTGTTCCAAATTTTCCCCTCCTCCTCCTCCCCACCTCCTCTAGCTGGCAGATAGAAGGAAAGTTATTTGTGCTTCAAAACTCCAAATGAGTTCAAATTATAGTTTACTTATCTCTTGTGAGATTTGGGCAAATATTTCAAATCTCTGAGCCTCAGTTACTTCTCTGACAGCTGCCATGACAACTCTGGGCATGTGGGGGGCACTGGTTCCCATGAGTCCTGTTGGCAGTGTTGACAACAGGTCATTGTGGGTTTGGTGCAGTATTCTGCATAGGGGCAAGCAGGGAGAGGGAGGGAAAGAGGGAGGAGAAAAGGAAGATAAGAAAGTTAAAGAGAGGGAAGAGAAAGATGGGAGAAGAGAGAGAAGTAAAAAAGGGAGAGGAAAAGGACAGAGAAAGGAGGAAAAGAAGAGTAGATGGAGAAGAAAAGAAAAAGAGTTGAAGATAGAAGGGGAAAAAGAAAAGGAGGGAGAATACAAAGGAAATGAAAAGAGAGACAAATAGACAGTGACAGAGGCAGAGAGATTGACACAAAGAAAAAGAGGAAATAAAACTATCTCTCTTTGCAGATGATATGATGATATACTTGGAGAATCCTAGAAAAATCATCCAAAACCTACTTGAAACAATTAACAGCTTTAGTAATATTGCAGGATATAAAATAAACCCACCCAAATCACCAGCATTTCTGTATATTACTGATAAAGCCCAGCAGCAAGAGATAGAAAGAGAAATCCATTTAAAGTAACTGTAGAGAAAGCAGAGAGGAGGGAAAGAGTGGGGAGAGAAAGAAGGAGGAAAAAGAAGAAGAACAGAGATGGAGGGGTGGGAGAGAGAGAGAGAGAAAGAGAGAGAGAGAGAGAGAGAGAAGGAGAGAGAGAAAGAAGGAGGGAGGGAGGGATAAATAGCTGAAAAGAAACAGAGGGAGAGGAAGAAAGCAGACAGGAAGAGGCCAAGACAGGGGTGTGGAAGAAGTTGGAGAAATATATGGTTGAAAAACTGCTAAAGAGATCAGATTCTGAGTTTCCTCCGCAAGCCCTCAGTCCTCACAAAAGGAATCCCAAAGACCCACAGACTCTCTTTCTCATTGGCAGACATAATACCAAGAGCCCTCTTGGTATTTGAACACTTGGGCTACATTCTCTGTCTTTGCACATCTGGCATTTCTTTTGAGCGCCTTCCATTTTGTTTTGCTCATAGAGCACAGCACCTTCTCTGATGAGGGTGTGCCGCACTGGATGGTCCTGTGCCAGTCAGTGTCTCCCATGTAATAAATCCATTCTAAAGTTTTTTTTAGAGAGCTCTTGAGAGTGTCCTTGTATTGTTTTCTCTGATCCCCTTGTGAGTGTTTGTGCTCTAATCTATTGACATGGATTCTTCCAGTCATCTTTTTGCCTTGTGGCAAAGATGGTAAAATTACATGGATGATGGCTTTTGATTTGTGTGTAAAGTGGCTTTAAGAGAGGTAGAGTTGCACTAAGTCCTCAGTTTCACTCTCTCTTCCAGAGCCATTACCGTCCAGTGGCAGGACATCCACATGGATGACCTTGTTGTCTTCCATGTCTTACCAAACTCTAAGTGCTTCCCAGTACCTGCTCCAGTTGCTTACATGGCCTTTGGAACAAATTACACTTATCTATCCATTCCATCAGGGGAAGTCTTCTCATGCTTAAGGCCGACGTCCTCCTAGCTCACCAAAGCTTTGAGATCCTTCAGTTATCTTGAACCTAGTTTAGCCCATGTGCCAAAATGGTTTTCCAAGGTGGGGCTGCTGTGTATGCTGCAGCTTCTTGGAGCCACAGATGATCTTGGAGCACAGATCAGCCCAGGGAGCTGATGAGACCAAAAATGAAGTGTTATAGAGGGAGAAGAGGTGGTGACCCAGGATGGAACCTAGAGGGACACCTATGGTTAGAGGGAATGATATGGAAGAGGATCCAGCAAAGAGACAAAGAAGTGGTCAAAGAGATAGGAAGAGGACCGGGAGGGAAAGAGGGATGCCCTGAAAATGTAGAGAGAAGACAGTGTCAAGAAAGAAGCATGATGATAATTGTGGAAGTATGTCTAGAAGAATTGCACGTTTAATATATATGATTGCTTGCTGTCTAGGGGAGGAGGTGGGAGGAAGGGAGGGAGAAAAAATTTGGAACACAAAGTTTATCTTTTTTTCTTTTCTTTTTTTTTATTATTTTGAATTTGCACTGCATATTTTCTTTTCTTTTCTTTTTTTTTAAAATAACTTTTTATTGATAGAACTCATGCCTGGGTAATTTTTTTACAACATTATCCCTTGCACTCACTTCTGTTCTGACTTTTCTTCTCCCTCCCTTCACCCCCTTCCCCAGATGGCAAGCAGTCCTATACATATTAAATATGTCACAGCATATCTTAGATGCAATATATGGAACACAAAGTTTTTCAAGAGTGAATGTTGAAAACTATTCTTGCATATATTTTGAAAATAAAAAAAAACTATCATTAAAACAAACAAAAAACCAAAGCATGATCAACAGTGTCAAAGGCTATAGAGTAGTAAAGGAAAATGAGAACTGAGAAAAGGCCATTGCATCTGGCAATTAGGAGAACATTGCTCACTTTGAAGAGAGAAGTTTCAGTGGGATGATGAGGTGAGAAACTGGATCATAGGAAGATAAGAAGAGAATGACAAGAAAGAAAGCGGAGGCAGCTATTGTAGATAGTTTATTTTGGAGGAGTTTATTTACCAAGATCAGAAGAGATATATGATAGTTAACAGGAGTAGAAGAATTATGGGGAGGATTTTTTCCAGGATGGAGGACATGGACATGTTTTTGGCAGGTGGAAATGAGCCAGTAGAGAGGGAGAGATTGAAAATAAGTGAGAGTGGGAATGACAGAGGGGGCGATGTGTTGGAAGAGATAGGATTGAATGGGATCACTTGGTAAGGAGTAAGACCATTTCACCATGTGAGAGGGGGGTGAAAGAGGAGAGAGGGGCAAGAATCTAAGTGTTAAGAGATAAAGAAGAGGGGAGAAGAGGGAGCTGTTGGTTAATGGCCTTAATTTTTTCTGTAAAATATGAGACAAAGTTATCAGCTGAGAGACTGAGGCAAGTGGGAGCCATGGGAAGATTTGAGAAAGGATGAGAAAGTTTAGAAGAGTCACTCTGAAGGGCAGGAAAAGAGACTTGATATGAAAGGTGTAGAAGGATTGCCGTGTAGCAGTGAGGATCCTGCTAAGGTTGGGTAATATAAATTTGTGGGGGACCTAGGCAGAGGAGTTACATAATGTTCTCTATCTTTGTTAAGTAGCATGTGTGCAAGAGCAATGGCTCAGGAGCGGAAAACAGTTTCTTTTATATCCTTACTAATTTTCTCCTCAGTTAAGACAGCTCATGTCTAAACATTAATTTTTCTCCCAGTAACTTTTAAATATCAGCTTCTCTCTCTCCTTAATACTTGTCCATCTTGCTTTTAATTCTTGGAAACAAAGTCAGACTTAGTATGGAAAATGCTATCTGCATTTTCTGCAGTAGAGCTCTCCCAAACCTCAAGTTTTCCATCTATAAAATGGGAGAACAAGTTAAGTCTGACTTTCTAGTCCTGAGAATGGTGGCTGAACATCCTCCTAGGCAGAAGGGATATGGAGAATACAGGATGAGCTTGAAAGACAGACAAAGGGCACTTGTCTGGAACTGAGATGATAAGGACAAGAGCAACTGATGAGCTGAGTTGCAGTCAGTCACCTTTTCTTTACCCTGTTCTGATGCTAGGATTAACCATCCCTCAGGGGTCCGATGAGAACTTAGAGAGGGGCTCAGGAACCAGGGAGGGGGTGCTTGTCAGGGACACAGCTCAGCCCCTCTTTCTGGGGCTCTGGGGCCTCAAGAGAGGGAGGGCTCTGGGCTCAGGGTCAGCAGCATCCTTTATGGTCCTATTCCTTTCTGCACATGAGGTTTTGAGCAGGAAAGAAAGATGGATCTCAGGAGCCATTAGAACCAGCATGAATGCACAAATGGACCTTTCTTTGGGAGACCCCCAGATAAATGGGCTTCTGCTCACAGGTGAGAGAGCTCACGGCCCTGGAGCACCGGAGGTCAGGGCTTGGAGTGGTTGGGTGATGGGATGGAGGGATCCATTCAGGACTAGCAGCTGCCGAGATCTTGTGTAGTTTGGAGAGCCAGTGGACATAGCATATAGAACACTAGGCTTGAAGTCAAGAAGAACTAAATTTGAATGTTACCTTTTATGTGTTTTAGCTGTATGACCTTAAATAGGTCACTGTGCCTCAGTTTTTATACCTGTAAAATAAAAAGATTGGATTAGATGGTCTCCAAAGTCCCTTCTAGCTCTAAGTCAATGAGTCTAGGAGCCCCATGGCTGGCCAAATTCTCCCTCATATCATGGATTCCTATTCCCTTCATGTTGAATGACTGAGAGTGGAGTGGGGACTGGTTTGGAGCCAGAAGACAGCTCAAATCCCCACTTTTCCATGCAATTGTTCTGGGATCTGTGAAAACTCACTTTTTCTGGGCCTCAGTTTCCACCTGTGAAAAAGAGGAGGACTCGGTGATTTCTAGGGCTCCTTTCCATCTTTCATTTCCCATGATCCTTTAGCTTCACTCTAGGAATCAGGATTGAATAAGAGAGAAGGGACAGCCCCCTCTAAAGGAGAGGGTGCCTGGAAACAGCCTGGATTCCTTGAAGCTTCCTTTGTGGGGGAAGGGGATCCTTCAAAGGTCAAGGACAAATTAGAGTGTGTGTGGTTGATGTTGAGTGTGCTGGAGGCTCAAAGGGAAGAAAGCAGCCCGGGGAGCTGAGGCATTCTGGTGGAACCCAATGGGGGAAGCATGAAGGATCACAAATACAGAACTGAAAGGGACTTCACGTTGCAGAGGGGGAAGTTGGAGCTGCAGTGGTGAAGTGACTCGTGCAGGGTTATGTATGCAGGAAGCATTAGCAGCGGGATTTGGACCTAGTTCCCTAAATCCAAAGCCAGAACCCTTTCCACTGTACCATGAATTCCCAGAATTTAGAATCATGACAATCTACTAATTAGAAAGTCCCTGACTTTTTTTTGAACTTCAGTTTCCTTTATTTGTAAATTGAAGCCACTGACTTCACCGGACCTTAAGAAGAAAATAACTTTCTAAATATTTGCACATTGTATTAATATGAATTGCTACTATAGGAACAAGGAGGGAATTTGGGAGTAGAGGAAATGGCAGATGATGTCAGCAAAAGCTTGGAGGTAAGAAAGGGAAATGAGGGAAGCCTGCCTGAATATAAAAGAATAAATGAGTAATAAATTTGGAAAAATAAAATTGAAAAGGTTCTCCAAACAGGAACCTTCCCACTATCCTGTGCTGGCTCAATAATTGGTGTATACAGAGAATTGTAGGAGGGACTAGGGGGTGGAGTAAGACTAGCCAAGGTCACCTCTGGGCGGGAGATGAAGAAGGAAGGTTGCTTCCATCCAATTCAATCCTACCTCTAAAGACCAAGAATAAAGAACAAGGACTTTTGCTTATCCTGACCCTGGCTGATTCTAAGATATCCAGGGTGCTAACATGGTCATCACATCTAGGAGTTTGTGTTTAATAAGGAAGGTGATAAGGAGCCATCAAAGCTTCTTGAGAAGGAAGGTGATAGGGACCCATCAAAGCTACTTAATTTGAATGGCCTATGGTTCTAATTCTAAAACTCCAAGCTCTCTGTCATTAAGACATCCACTATGAGCTTATAATTCTATTTTGTTCCATTCTACAAATATTTGAAACTTGAATTATCCATACTTCTTTTACTCATTCATTCATAGGTTTTATTGAACATCTACTGTTTATCCAATCCTGAACTGGGCACATTGGGGTTCCTCAATATATATTAGTCCCAAAGTACCTCCCTTTAGGAGCTGACCAGCATGTCCATCAGTTAGGGCACTCAGGCAATCAACTATGACAAATCCAAGGCAGGAGAAAATGCTGTGATTTAGAGTGGTCTGGGGGGGGTGCTTTTTGTGAGCAGCAGGTATAGATAGTGTCTTTTGGAAAGATGTTTCCTGTAGTTAGAAAGTGTAGTTAGAAAGAGAAAGGACCAATCTAGTTTATTTCCTAAGAAACTGAATTTAACTCTTGAGGGGGAAATGTGAAGATTTTTAAGACATTTTAATTAGAAGCTAGAATGAGCTGAATGGCATGGCACTGAGTTTCCAGAAAAGTGGAGGGAAGTCATCTATGCTAAAATTGAAGGGCTGATGTAAGCCATTTATTAAGTCAATTGGTCTACAAACATTATATATATATATATACATATATTTATATGCATGTATATATGTATATATGTGTATATGTATGTATATATGACATGATATGCTGTGTTAGGCACCATGCAAAATTTGGGGGTACAAAGAAAGACATAAAGAGCCTTTGATCTAAATGAGCTTACAGTTTAATGTGGGAAAGAATACATAAGTCACTATGTAAAAACAAGATATAGACAGGATATATTGGACATAATATTCATAAAAGAGAAAATATTATAAATGATAATATGTTTAATTTAATAAAAATATTAAGAAGGCAATAATAAGCATAAAGATATATGTATATTTATTATTGCTTTGATTTGTTAATAAATTGCAAGCCACTGAATCTTGTTTCCCTTGGTTTCTTCATCTGTAAAATAAACTGGAGAAGGGAATGGCAAACCACTCCAGGATCTCCCAAGAAAATCAAGAAAACTCTTATGAAGAGTCATACACAACCGGATTTAGTGAAGATGAACAACAATATGAAATTTTGATATTTATTTATCATCTAGGAAAAAAGAATATCAGGGAAAGAGAATTCCCCCTATATCTGCCTTAATCCTATCCCCAATCTAGCTTTCACAGCCCCTCCCAGGATTATTCTTCTTTGTCATTGATTAGGACATGTCATTCTGCTGATCAGAAATCTCCAGGAGTCCCCTGTTGCTTTCCTTTTGCCTTTTAATAAAGGTCAAGCTTTTTTGTCTGGACTTAAGACTGGAGATAATGCGGTAAACTCTCCTCTTCTAGCCGTCTCTCTCATCTTTTATTACTCCTCTCTGTAATTAGGCAAATTTGCCACTTTCCCTATCCCTTTTTTCCCCCACTACCACACACCCTGTGCTCGCTGGCCTCTTGGTCTTTGCTCATTTTGCTTCCAGTGCTTGAAATGTTCTCCCTTCCCCTTCTCTGCCTATTAAATATTCATCCATCCTTTTCTGAACAACTTGCAAAGTAAAGAGCCATGGCATGTAAAGATCCATTGAAGTGACTGAGGCTGTTTGTCAAGGTGTTCATCCTTCCTTTTGGAAGACAATTGATGTCTTAACTTGAAAGTGAATTGGACTTAAATGAGGCAAAATAGAGCAAAGTCATGAGCATCATTTTCTATGTAGAACGGAGAAGACTCAGGGCAGTATGGGATCAGACAGGATGTTTGAATATTTTGAGTGCTGATTGTGGAAGTGAGATTAGGATTGTTATATTGGCCCTAGAAGTGAAATCTAGAAGCAATGCATGAAAGATGCAAAGAAGTCAATTTAGACTTGATTGAGGGAGGGGCAGATTTTTTTTTCTTTTTTTAATTAAAGCTTTTTATTTTTTGAAACATATGCGTGGACAATTCTTCAACATTAGCCCTTGCAAAACTTTGTATTTCAATTTCCCTCCTCCCCCATGCCCTCCTCTAGATGGTTGGTAGTTCAATATATGTTAAACATGGTAGAAATACATGTTAAATCCAATATATGCATACAGATTTATACAATTATTGTGCTGCATCAAAAAAACCAAATCAAACAGTTAAAAAAAAAGAGAAGCAAAATAAACTGCAAAACAAACAACAATAAAAAGAGTGAGAATGCTATATTGTGAACATTCAGTTCCCATCGTCCTCTCTCTGAGTGCAGATGACTCTTTCCATCTCAAGATCATTGGAATTGGTTTGAATCATCTCATTGTTGCAGAGAGCCATGCCCATCAGAATTGATCATCTTATAATTTTGTTGTTGCTGTGTACAATGATCTGGTTCTGGCTGAACTCATTAGCATCAGTTCATGTAAGTCTCTCCAAGCCTCTCTGAAATCATGCTGCTGATTGTTTCTTACAGAACAATAATATTCCATAACATCTATATATCATAACTTATTCAGCCATTCTCCAACTATTGGGCATCCATCAGTTTCCAGTCTCTTTCCACTACAGAAAGGGCTGCCACAAACACTTTTGCACATATGGGTAGCCCCTTTCCCTCCTTTCAGATCTCTTTGGGATATAAGCCCAGTAGAATCACTGCTGGATCAAAGAGTATGCACAGTTTGATAACTTTTAGAACATAGTTCCAAATTGCTCTCCACAATGGCTGGATCCATTCAGTTTTAGTGTCCCAGTTTTCGAGGGGCAGACTTAACTGACAGATGGTCAGCACAGGAGTGAGTAATTTCCCCTTCCTTGGAAGCTTCACACTAGATGACCACTTGTTGGGGTTATCTCAAGGGTTCTTTTTTGAGTAGGAGCAACGTTAGACAGTTCCTGAGGTTTCTTCCAAATATTATAACATTTGTGAAGTGCTTTAACATGTCTGGCACATCATAGGTTCTTAATGCTTATTTGTGCAAGAGGCTGCCTGGTTAGTGAAGAGAGGGCAGACTTGGGAATCAAGAAGACTTCAAATCTCACTTCTTTGATATATCTTGGCTGCATGATCCTGGATGAGCCTTTTAATTTCTCCACACTCTGGGCAATTCTAAGGCTATAATACTCAGAAAAGATGTGCTGACTTGCTTTTTCTTCTGGGAATTCCCTCTACCAGCTCTGATTTAGAGCTCTGGCACATCCTCCTCTGCAAACATTATATCCCCACCCCTAATAGAGTGGAAATTCCTAGAGGACAAAGTCTATTTAGCTTTTGTCTTTGTATTAGTGACCCCAGGATACAGCAGGCTTTTGTTCGGTGTTTGTCGGTTGACTGATTTATTGGTTGCTACAAGGTAAGTACTCAAGGCTCTTTAACTGCCTACTCTTCTTGTTCTCCCTCACACTGAGCATTTGAAGCCAGCACGGAATGTCTTCTGAGATAACCATTATTCCTATTCCCTCCCATTCCATTGTGAATGAGAATATCCCAAAATGAGTCCCTTCTTCATTTGGTCTGGAAAGTTATAAGACTGGTAGGCGAGTGCAGCCACAGCAGGAGACTGATTAAAGCTTGGTGCCCTCTTGTGGAGAGGTCAGGTGGCTGATTTGGAACCTGGAGTGAAGGAACTGTACAGGCTATACCTTAGCTGTGTGACCTTGGATCTGTGAGCCTCAGATGCCACAAAGTGACTTGTTCAGGGTTGTTGTTATTTGTCCTTAGCTCTCAAGGAGGACCATGACCTCAGGGAGGTGATGCCATGACATGCAAGTGAATTGGAATTCAGAGAGAGGCAGAGACATAGAGACACATAGAGAGATGGAGGCAGAAACCAAAACAGAACAAACACAGAAACAGAAACATAGAGACAGGAAGAGAGAAAGAGACAGAGAGAAAGAAAGACAGAGACAGTCATAGAGAGAGAGACTGGCCTTATGCAGGAAGCCTTCTCTGCACTCAAATATTAGCTGTCCCTTCTCACTTATCCTAGCACCATACTTATCAGTTTACAAATGGTATCACCCCTCCCCTTTAATAGAATGTAGCAGGGTCTCTTTTATTTTGGTTTTTGTAAACCAAGTGCCTAGCACTCCACCTTCATATAACGCACTTAATAAATACTGACTGGCTGACTATTGGTTGAACTGAATTGGTGAGTTTTGAGGTGAGGTTTGATCAGTTTTAAGTGGAGGCAGTTGGGTGGCTCTGTGATAGAGCACTGGGCCTGGAGTCAGGAAAACCTTAGTTCAAATCTGTGTCTAACTGTGATCCTTGATAGTCATTTCATTTTTGTTTGCTTAAATCCATTGGAGAAAGAAATGGAAAACTACCCCAATATCTCTGCAAAAAAAAAAAAAACACATGGTACACAGGGTCATGAAGAATCAGATATGACTGAACAACAAATGCTAGCTATTACCTATTTTCATTAATCTATAAGTAAAATTTAGCATTTTCTTCAAAAATGAATAAAGTCACCCCAAAGAGATACTAAAGAAGGGAAAGGGACCTGTATGTGCCAAAATGTTTGTGGCAGCCCTGTTTGTAGTGGCTAGAAGCTGGAAAATGAATGGATGCCCATCCACTGGAGAATGGTTGAGTAAATTGTGGTATATGAATGTTATAGAATATTATTGTTCTGTAAGAAATGACCAGCAGGATAAATACACAGAGGACTGGCGAGACTTACATGAACTGATGCTAAGTGAAATGAGCAGAACCAGGAGATCATTATATGCCTCAACAACGATACTGTTTGAGGATGTATTCTGATGCAAGTGGATCTCTTCGATAAAGCAAGCTAATTCAGTTTCAATTGATCAAGGACGGACAGAAGCAGCTACACCCAAAGAAAGAACACTGGGAAATGAATATAAACTGCTTGCATTTTTGCTCTTCTTCCCAGGTTATTTATACCTTCTGAATCCAATTCTCCCTGTGCAACAAGAGAGCTGTTAGGTTCTGCACACATATATTGTATCTAGGATATACTGTAACCTATTTAATATGTAAAGGACTGCTTGCCATCTGGGGGAAAGGAGGAGGGGGTGGAGGGAGGGAAGGGAAAAATCAGAACAGAAGTGAGTGTAAGGGATAATGCTGCAAAAAATTATCCTGTCATGGGTTCTGTCAATAAAAAGTTATTTAAGAAAAATGAACAAAGTTTGAGAAGGATCCTTAGGTGCCCTCAAACTGACAAAGCCAACCTTGCATGGAAAAAAGGCTAAGAATCTTTAGTCTGGATTAGTGGTTCTCAAACCTGTTGGTCTCAGGACTCCACGGCACTATTAAACACTGAGAATTCTACAGGGCTTTTGTTTATGTAGCTTATATCAGGATGTGCTAGTAAATGTTTAACAACTGGCTTTGGGTAGGGAGAAACATGTACACAAGATGTTCTTTTAAATATAATCTGAATTATTGACATTTTCTCCATCACTTATTTATTTCCTCCTCTGTTAATCTGGACCATCTATATTTTTGTAAGTATTCATCCATTGCATTTAGATGATCAGATTTATTGGCATTATTGGCAAAATAGCTCCTCATTATTGCTGTTATTTCCTCTTCATTGGTGGAAAGTTTATTTTTTTCATTTTTGATATTAGTAATTCCTATCACTTTCTTAAGTCTGGAAATCAAAATAATAAAACACGCCCTGTTTAATCACATTTGCCAATTTTTGAGATTTAAATAATCACACTGAAAATTTAACAATTGGCTCTTTGGTTCCAATCCACTGATTCTACTATGCCCCTGGTGATATCTATTGATTTTTACCATACTAGATATTAAAACATCTTAGTATTATGAAAATAATTTTGACTTTATGGATCTTCTGAAAGGGTCTCAGGATCCTTAGAAGTTGCTGGCCCATATTTGGAGAATCACTGTTCCAGATGATCTCTTAAGGACTTCCCAGTGCTAAATTCTATGAATCTGTCATCTATCTCTCTGCATTTTGCCCTTTAGAGTATTTGTCCCCACCCAACATCACGGATCCAGGATGACAGATCAATGGAACACCTGGATTCAATATCTGACCCCTCTGAATAGTGGTGTGACCCTTTGCTGGTTTTTAGATAATGAATTGGTCCCTAAGAGGGATTCTAATCTTCTCCAGGGTGACCAGGAATGATTCAGGTACTTCACAATGTGAGGCCTGGAATGACATCACCTTCAGCCTCAGCAGCCCCATTGTAGACAACGTGACCTGTGAGTCATTGCTCGATGAGGAGGGAAGGTCAGGTTAACTGGGCAATTCCCTTAGAGTAGTCCACCCATCCATCAATCAACAAGCACTTATTATTTGCCAGTCACTGTGGAAGGCATTAGGAAATACAAACACCAAAAAACCCCCAGCTGCTTCTCTCAAGGAGATTACATTTTAATGGTTAGAAACCACATATATCCAAAAGCAAGTACAAAGTATACCCACAAAAACCACAAAGTAATTTAGGTGTGTGTGGGAGGTCACATGCAGATGTTAGTGTTTGAGCTGAACTATGAAAAGTGTTAGTGATTCCAGGAATTAAAGATGATGGCTCATCTAGGGATGGAGATGAGGAATGGAGAGTTCTGCATAGAGAACAACAAATTGGCTAGTTTGGCTGGAAGGCAGAGGGAGTGGATATATATTACTATCTATATATTACTATATATCAGGAAAACCTGAGTTCAAATCTAGAACTTGCTAGCTATGTGGGCCTGGGCAAATTGCTTCAATTCGTTTAATTCATAAATGAGCTGGAGAATGAAATGGCAAAACCACTTTAGGATCTTTGCCAAGAAAACCCTTAATGGGGTTGTGAAGAGTTGAACACCATTGAAAAACTACTGAACAAAATGACCGAAAAAGAAGTGCTTTTTAATCACTTACTAGAAGAGTGCATGTGACTGAAATGAATCAGGGACATTAAAATCTAGAAAGGTAGGCTGCTGCCAGTTGGGAAGGGAGGGGATAATCTTTATCCCAGACTACTCTACTTATTGCAGTCATTGGTTGTTGGCAAATCCAATTATGTCTTCTTTTCTGGCCTTTTCATCATAGTTGAAATCAAATCATCCAATCATCCATCCATCTATCCATCCATCAAACTATACATTCATCAATTATCCATCTATTCTTCCATCAAACCAACTGTTCATTTACTCTTTCATTTAATCATCTATCCATTATTTATGAAGGGCCTACTATGTAACAGGCAAGGAACAATATGACATCATGAATAAGGAACTGTCCTTGGAGATAGCTAAGACCTAGGGGCCATATCCTGTCCCTGACACACTGACTGTGTGATCCTAGGAAACTCACTTAAATCTCATTCTGGACAAACTATGGCCCAATAGCCCAATCCAGCCATCTGTCTGTTTTTGCTCAGCTCTCAAGCTACAAATGTTAGTCAGGGGCTGTTTGTTCACAAATAGGCAGTTGGCTAGGTCTGCCCCAAAGGTCATGGTGTGTGCTAATCCCTGCTCTCAGACGTGAGTTACTGAGTCAGCACAGATATTATTGATGGAGGAAATTTCTCCTATAGGAGTTTTCTTTACCAGTGAAATCACACATTCAATCCTTATTCTTATCCCCCGGATCAGACACTGTGCTAGTTGCTGCAGATATTAAAAAATGTAATTGTACCTACTCTCAAAAAACATATATTCTAGTCAGGATGTGTGTTGGGGAACAAGAACAGAGGTAAACAAATTATTAAATACACAGTGATTACAGGGGTAGGAAGTTTACAATTTGGAGAAGTTGAAGTGTGCTATGGACAACATTGCAAGAGAAAAGATAAGATCAAAATTGATCCCTTGATGAATGGTAGAAGGGAGGATATTGGGAAATAGTAGAAAGAACTTTTCTCTTGGTCCCTGAAAACTTGCATTGAAATATCTTCTAACCCCAAGTAAATGCTAAATGTGAAATTCTGAAAATAAGAGGAGAGATTAATAAAATTGAAAGTATAAAATTATTGAACTAATAAACAAAACTAAGAGCTGGTTTTATGAAAAAAAATAAACAAAATAGACAAACCTTTAGTTAATTGGATCAGAAAAAAGGAAAGAAGAATATCAAATTGTTAGTATCAAAAATGAAAAGGGTGAAGTTTCCATCAATGAAGAAGATATTAGAGCAATAATGAGGAGCTATTTTGCCCAACTGTATGCCAATAAATATGACAACCTGAGTGAAATGGATGAATATTTACAAAAATATTGCCAGATTAACAGAGGAAACAAATTGCTTAAATAGTCCCATTTTAGAAAAAAAAATTGAACAAGCAATTATTCAATTCCCTAAGAAAAAATCTCCAGGGCCAGATGGATTTACATGTGAATTCTACCAAACATATAAAAAACAATTAATTCTAATATTATGCAAACTATTTGGAAAAATGGGGAAAAAAGGAATGCTACCAAATTCTTTTTATGACACAAACATGATGCTGATACCTAAACCAGGTAGGGTCAAAACAGAAAAAAAAAATTATAGAGCAATTTCCCTAATGAATAGTGATGCAAAAATCTTAAATAAAATATTAACAAAGAGACTACAGCAAATTATCTCCAGGATAATATACTGACCAAGTAGGATTTATACCAAGAATGCAGGGCTGGTTCAATATTGGGAAAACTATTAGCATAACTAATTATATAAAAACCAAATTAACAAAAATCATACGATTATCTCAATAGATGCAGAAAAAGCATTTGATAAAATCCAAAGTCAGGAACTATATGAACATAATTACAAAACACTTTCCACACAAATGAAGTCAGATCTAATCTCTTGGAAAAATATCAAGTGCTCATGGGAACAAATATAATAAAAATGACAATACTATCTAAATTAAGTTACTTATTCAATGCCAATCAAATTCCCAAGAAATTACTTCACAGAGCTAGAAAAAATAATAATTCTTTGGTACTGGTTAAAAAATAGAGTGGTTGATCAATGGAATAGGTTAGATTCATAAAACACAATAATCAATGACTTTAGTAATTTAGTATTTGACAAACCCAAAGACCCCAACTTTTGGGATAAGAACTCACTATTTGACAAAAAATGCTGGGAAAATGGGAAACTATTAAGACAGAAACTAGGTATTGGCCCACATTTAACACCCCATACTAAGATAAGATCAAAATAGGTTCAGGATTGAGACATGAAGAGTGATATTATAAGGAAATTAGAAGAACAAAGGATAGTTTACCCCTCAGATCTGTAGAGAAGGAAGGAATTTGTGGCCAAAAAAGAACTTAAGTACATTAATGAATGCAAAATAAATAATTTTGATTATATTAAATTAAAAAGGTTTTGTACAGACAAAACCAATGTAGACAGGATTAGAAAGAAAGCAATAGATGACTAAAAAATTTTTTTTTTTACATTCAAGGGTTCTGATAAAGGCCTCATTTCTAAAATATATAGAAACTTGATTCAAATTTATGAGATTCAAGCTATTCTCCAATTGATAAATGGGCAAAAGATATGAACAGGCAATTTTCAGATGAAGAAATTAAAACCATTTCTAGTCATCTGAAAAGATGTTCTAAATCACTATTGATCAGAGAAATGCAAATTAAGACAATTCTGAGATACTACTACATACCTCTCAGATTAGCTAAGACGACTGGAAAAGATGATGTCAAATGTTGGAGGGAATGTAGGAAAACTGAAACACTAACACATTCTTGCACGTGTGTGTGCGAGCAATTTGGAACTTTGTCCAAAGGGCTATCAAACTGTGCACATCCTTTGATCCAATGGTGTATCCTAAATACAAGAAATCATAAAGGAAGGAAAGGGACCTATATGTGCGAAAATGTTTGTGGCAGCCCTTTTTGTAGTGGTAAGAAATTGGAAACTGAGTGAATGCCCCTCAGTTGGAGAATGGATGAATAAGTTATTCTCTCTCTTTCTCTCTCTGTCTCTTTCTCTTTATCCCCTAGGGATTACATTACGTGAAGTAGTTCTAGAATGCTCAGGACCTAATAACAGAAAAAGAACAACACAGAGGTATTAATTTCTTTAAATGTCTTTAAAGAAGCAGTATAAAGGATAAAGCCATGCTTGGTGCACTTTATAAGAAGTTCAGCTTGGTCCTGTGAATTAGTCAGAAAGGAAACAAGAGAAGAAAATGAAGGATAATAGGACACGAGTCTGATTGAACTTTAGGTCAGTTTACTGAGTGCAGGAGACAAAATTAAAAACAAACCCAGCTTTTAATAGGAGGTGTAGACAATACATGAAGCCATAAAAGGATGGTATGTGGAACTGAAAGGGGAAGAGAAGGAAGGAAGGGACTTCCCTATCATTTCTACTCATATCTACTCATCATTTTCTTTCAATCAGTAAACCAAATTAGAGGTTGGGTTTTCAAAGAAAAAAAGAACAGAACAGAGATTAAGTGGAATAGAGAAATTCAAACTCAAAGAAAAATCAAAGAATTTAGAACTGGAAGGAACATTAGAACCAAGAATGTTAGAGCTGGAGGGTCCAGTCTTAGATACCTCACTATATGACCCTGAGAAAACTCCTGAACTTCTCTGGGTATGGTGATCTTCTTTTAAAATAAGTAGAATAGTTCTCTCTGGGGGAGAGAATAAGTTTCTCGGGGAGGTTTTCTTGGAGGCAGCTTTAGCATCAGTTCAGATCAATAATTACCCCAAATGCAGCCAGCTGGTAAAAATACAAACATTTATTTTCTCCTTCCAAAATAGCCTGGTTAGTTGAGGCCTATCTCTCTGCTTGGTTCCAAGAACTCTTGCAGATTGTCTTTGCTTTCTTCAGCCTCCAGCCAGCACAAAGATGGAATGAATCTCTTGTCTCCTTCACTTGGGGCTCGGCTAGCTTTCTGGTGAGTTTTTCAGACCAGCTTGGTTTCAGTGGGGGAAGTGCAGGAGCCCAGCCACCACAGTGGTGTGAGATGAAGATGAATCTGGTTGAGCCTCTGAGAGAACCTTTTCAATCTTCACTGAACTCTAGACTCATAGCTTCTTCCTCTGAAAACTCTTCTTCTGCCACCAGCCAGCCAAGTGGAAAATATTCCTGAATAGATCTCTCTTGCCTTGGAGAGAGGGCTTCTGGTGTAATTCCGCTGAAATCTGTTCGAGAGCCTCTGTCTGTTTCTTTTATACGAGAGAGAGGAATTGTGGGATACGAGAGAGAGGGATTATGGGTTTTCTCCCATAGTGCTCTCTGATCCTAAGAGCTTCAAGGGAGGTGTGAATTCACAAAGTTATACAGTTAACTTTGTGAACTCCCATACTTGTGAACTCCAATGAGTAAAGGTGTGAACATAAGCATTGTATCAATTAGTTCTACTTAGTACCTTGTTTCAGGTTCTGGCCCAAAACATCTTCTTGTAAGATCAGATCAATAATCTATCAACTCTAATGAGTTAGCAGTTTGTAAAGATTCCAACATCTGGGCCTCAGTTTTCTCATCTGTAAATAATGGCATTGGCCTTAAAAATCCTTTCCAGCTCTAATGTTGTTCAGTCATGACCCTTTTGTGACCCGTTTGAGCAGTTTTCTTGATAGATACTGTTTTTTAAAAATTTCCTTCTTCAGATTTTTTTGACAGATGAAGAAACTGAGGCAAAAAAGATCAAATGATTTGCTTAGAGTCATATAGTTGGTAAGTGTCTGAAGTCAGATTTGAACTCAGGGAGACGACACTTTCTAACTTCTGGCTTGGTGCTACCTGTGCACTATGATGCCCCCTAGCTGCTCCTTCCAGTTCTAGAACTGTGGAGTCCTTTAAGAGCTTGTTTCTCATACCTCTGACTTTCCATTTATCACCAAATTTTATCTGATTGGATTCCTTTCTTATTAGAACCCTGCAAGGTGTAGTGGGCAGAGTTGGCTTTGAAGTCAGGGAAATGCATGGCAACTGGGGATGACTCTGGCTGAGTCTCAGGGTTCTAAGTAACCCTCGAAGGCTAGTATTTCGAGAGAGTATTGATGTGCTTTGGTAGAGTGACTTTCCTTCCATTGGATCTTCTTTGCTGATGAAATCTCAGGTCTGTTCCACTTCATCTCATCTTCCAAAGGCTTGTTGCTTTTGATTGCCAAAATCTTTTTGGATTCCACTCATACTCCTGAAGGTTCACTGTTCCTCCTAGTTTTGTGTTGTCTGCAAATTAGATAAGTTGTCTGCTGTGTCCAATTAACTGATAAAACAATTAAAGAGGTCAGGACTAGGACAGATCCAGGAACTACCCCCTCATCCCAACACACACACACACACACACACACACACACACACACACACACACACACGAGATCTCTAAACTTTTTTTGAGTCCAATTATCCAACTTAAGTTCAAATAACTTCTTTAACTGTTTAGTTGATGCGTGATCCTAAGAAAGTCATTTAACCTCCTGCATTGTGGTAACTCTGAAAATTATAAGTTTAGTGGGATGATGATCTGTGCTTGTAGAAGAGTGAAGCAGCTGATGACAACTCTGATCCTTGGGCTGTTGTCAAAGAATTCATCTAATTATGTTATGGTTTGGCATTCATCTCCAATGCAAGAAGAGGATGAAAGATTACCAAGAGTGTTGCTGAAGACCATGAAAGCTTCTCTTAGAACAACCTGGGGTCTAGGAAATCAGATTTTTAAAAAATCTTGTTTTGGTAGTTATGTCAATGGAATCGATTTTCTGTCAATCCTATGGATTTTAGTTCATGCTCTAATAGCATGATTCAAAGAATGACTGGCTGCCTGAGTGGTCCAGGATCCAGAAAAGAAGGATGTCCCAAGTCCTGTCATCCCCCAAGACCTCATCTCAGCCTTCAAGGAGCCAACAGATTACAGAAAACAAAATAGGGAGTCACAGGAAGGTGTATCTTTCACATTTGCTCCTTGACCTTGACTGTGTGGGCTTTTTGTGCCTCGGTAAAGAAGGTCTCAGCTGGTCAGGACAGGGATTGCTCTGAGGAAGGAGAGGGGCTGGTGGCTGGGTTAGCTATCAGAGATGGCTTCCTGGCAGAGCTAGGGAGATGAGTGTTGAGCCTTGAAGGACGTTCCTATGTAGAGATGATGATGGTGATGGCAAAGTAGGGCAATGAAAAGATTAGAATCAGAAAAAAATCAAATCCTGACTTTGCCTCTTACTTTCTGAGTAATTTGGCACAAGTAGCTTAGGTTTCCTGGGAGTAAACATTACTCCACTATAAAATGAGAGGAAAGGGTAGACATCCTCTAAGGACCTTGTAGCTTTGGATCTGGGATCTTATATGGCATCTGTTAAAGACCATGCCTAGGTGAAGGGGCACGTCAGTTCTCCAAGATCCTCCACAGCTGTGGATCATAAACTTGAAGGCGCTGCAAAGCAGCCTTCACAGATGTTTCTTATGGATTGGGAATGAAATAAATTGGAGGCAAAGGGAAGAGGAGAGAGGTCACACAACAGCCTCAGTCTCCTTGTATCATCATCATCATCATCACCATCATCATCATCACCATCATCATCATCATCATCATCATCATCATCATCATCATCATCATCCTCCTCCTCCTCTAACATGAAGAGATCCATTCTACAGGTCTGAGTTAGACCTCCAGCAGCCATTGGCAGGTGGCTCCCGTATCACAACGACCACCCAAGTAGAGGCTGTGAGTAGGATATAGGAAGGGGAGAAGAGAAAGTCACAGGCTCAATCTGAAGAGTCTGGGGCTGAACTCTCAAAATGTTGAGTTAAATAATGGGGATGACACGGTATCCTGACAGAAGAAGAAGCCATGGGAGATGAATGAATTTGAAGCTGGCTGTCAGGAGAGGTATTTGACAGCATAGAAAATAATTAGAGGGTGAAAATCTGACCAGAAGACAGGCTGAGGGAAGATTCTTTCTTAAAGTCTGCTGTAAGGATGATTAGAGTTGATAGCCAGCTCATATCATGAGATAGCAGATTCTCCTGTCCTCTGTGGGCACCCAGGTTCTTAGATCAATGTCAGATGCCCTGTGACTTCTGGAAAAAATCTGGAGTCACACAAGGATTGCTTTTACTCTCATATGTTTAATATATCATGAGAGCAATTAGGTTTTATTGCTATTCATAGTCCTTTGTGGGTGAATTTGGAGAGAAATTGACTCAGGTGCACCAAATAGATTTTGATCGTTTTTGAACCAACCTACCATAGTGGAGAGAACATCGGACTGGAGTCAGGCCAACTTGAGTGCAGATACCACCTCAGATATTTATATGTTGTGTGACCCTGGTAAAGTGAACTTCTCTGAGCCTGAGGCAATTTTTTTGAACTATAAGGTTTAGTAAGATTGTGACTTGTGCCATGAAGAGGCTGCTAAAATCATAGGTCCTTTGTATATTCACAAAGAACTAGAGAATGTCAGAATGAAAGGGTTTTTAGATGTCTGACCCTGTCATCTTCAAATATCCAACCCTGTAGTCTTTCAGAGACTAACCTGGTTGGAGTGGAAAGTACATAAAGTTGCAGAAGAAGGAGGTTGCATAGAGGCTTTGAATATCAAGCAGTGAAGTCTGAACTTGGACCCATAAGTCATGGGGAGCCATTGAATGTTCCTTGAATAGAGGAAGATTAGAGAGGATGGTCAGAGTTTGGGTATAAGAAGAGAATTGACAGCTGAGATGGGGGAAATGGTTGAGGAGAAAGTGGAGGCAAAGAGACCTTCGTGATGAAGGGGGCACAGCTAGATTTGGAATACATATCTTTCTTTTTTTGTCTAGCCAGTTATTTTTTCCATTACATCATACTGACTCCAAGGGCAGGCCAAAGTTCAGAGTACTGGTACTGAGAGTTGGATTCAGACTAATGATCATATAACTATTAATCTAATAGGTAAAATAAAGTTCAAAAATATCAGCAAGAACTTTTAGGTCCCTCCTAGCCTTGACATTTCTTGTTTTAAGGCCCTTCTCAAGTAGGCTATTCCCTGTTGTAAGGATCCTCCCAGCTCTGACTTTCTTTGCTCTAAGATCCCTCCCAGTTCTGACCTTCCCTGTTTTAAGTTTTCTCACATCTGACATTATCTTTCCTTAACATCCCCTTTGGATGTGTTCATATTTGGTAGCTCTCCCTTAGCCATGTTGAGTTGCTGATTGAACATCCACATGGAGATGTCCAATGAGCAACTGAAGATAAGGCACTGGAATTCTGGGTAGGAATCAGGTTGATTTGGGAGTCATAGCATCAGCCAAGTTGAAAGTAGGAAGAGAGATATCAGAGGACAGTTAGGCCAATCCATACATGAAAAGAATCTGCACTATCACATGCAATATAGCCACTACATAGAAATGATCATGAATCCCATGTTGTGGATTGTAATGAGAGGCTCACTACTTCCTGAGGTGTCTCATTCTACTTTTGGATCATTCTTAATTGTTAAGCGGCGTTTCCTTACAAAAGCTAGGAAATGATTGGCAGTCAAGGAGTCACAGAATAAAACTCTATGCCTGGTGGCTCAGTAGTTACAGCATTGGGCCTGGACTCAGGAAGTTGTTTCAATCATGTCTGATTCTTCGTGACCTCATTTAGGGTTTTCTTGACAAAGAATACATTATACATTCACAATACATGTAATAAATTAGTCTGTGGCAAAATTAATAAAGAGCAATCTCATGATTCTTCAAGAAGAAATACATGAAAAAAGCAATGGATCCATAAGAAATGATATATACCAATAAAATGAATAATAAACATCCTTCAAAGGAAGAAGGGATGACAAGTTATAGAGAAGAGAATATAAACTGTTTGTAATCATATAAGGAAATGACTAAATTCTTCAATAATTGGAGAAAGCCAAATAAAAGTAATCTCACAAGGCCCACTGTAAACCCACTACAATGGTCCAAATAGCTCCCCCAAAAGAAAGGTCAGTGATGACAAAGAAAGAAAAGAGGAATTCTGAAACATGATGAGAAGACTATAGACTGTAATATGAGTTACAACATAGCTAAATGGCGACAGAGAAGATCCCATAGGAAAAAAAAAAAGAGTCCAAACACTGGCCTGGCCATCCACAAGGCATGGCCTTTGAGAAGATAGTGCAGAGCCAAGTGACAGTATCAATTCAGCAACACCTCGGTGTGCTCCATATTTTGATGAGAACTCAAGAGGGTTACAGGATAAGTAATTCAATACTGCTTTAAGGTTTTATGTCAATGGGAGCTTGCACTTGTGGTTCATGTTTCTTTTTTTTTTTTTTAATAGGAAATAACACCCATTTCTCACTTAATTCATGATATGTATTGAGTACCTTTCTATTCTCCCCTTTGGAGGAATCCTGGATAGGAGTTTAAATACAAGGTTTAAAAAAAATATTCCTAGGTGTGGGGTGGGATGAGATGAGTTAAGTTAGGTGGGAGAAAAGGAAGTCTTAACCCCTTTCAGTAGAAGCTAGAATCCATTAGGACTGAACTTGGTCCTTATTTCATTCCCAGAGTTATATTAGATGGATTTCTTAATGGAAAGGGATAGGATACAGTGCCCCAGATCCTTAGATTCAACAGCAGTTTCTAATCATAAAAAGTCAATTCTGTGGTTTGAAGGGGAAGAGATAGTTTGCTGGGAACTTCCTATAAGCTTTTGTAAGGGAAGGGTTGGGCTGACCAGTTCCTCAAAGCAAAGGAAACAGGAAATAGTATCTTTCAGTAGGGCTGGCATATGGGGGAATTTCAGGGACATAAAGCCCTTTGTCCTTCTCTAGGAGGAAAAATCTCTCATCCTGAAGTCTGGATTACCCCGGGGTAGATATAGCCTATCCAACCAGCACTTATTTGTACTTACAACAGATGAAAGTCCTAGCATATAAGGGCTGAGAAGGCCCTAAGAGCATGCATGACATGTTAGAACTAGGAGGGCTGGTAGATGGAAGAGTGAGGAAGAGACTGACATGGTTGGAGTGGAATGTACATGAGGCTTTGAGGACCAGGCTATGGAGTCTCAACTTGGACCTATGAGTCATGGAGAGCCATTGAATGTTCCTTGAGTAGAGAAAGATGGTCAGAGCTTGGGTATAAGAAGAGGAATTGACAGTATGAAGAGGGGAAATTGGTTGAGGAGAAAGTGGAGGTAAGAAGGCCTCCATGATGAAGGGGGAAAAGTCCAAGCTGGGAAAGGAGAAGTTGGGCTTATGTAAACAAATGTGTCATAGGTATCCTCTTTCCCATTTTCTGTCTCATTTTCCCTACCTATAAAATGTGGATAATTACTTCCCTCCAAAAGTCATGGGGTTAGGGTAAGGATCAAATGAGAGGCAGCATAGGACAAAAAAGAGGACACTAAATTGAGAAGTGGAGAATCTGATTGTCTTCTTTTATATGATCCATCTTTGCAGATAACGTCTACATTTGTTTTTTTTTTTTTTAAATCCGAGTTGGTCAGTGAGTTCCTTTTATAGACTTAGCCCTCTCTTCAAGCTGGTTCACCTTTTCTTTATTAGAATCATTTCTACTTGTGTTTTCAGGGTTAGGCTTTTGAGAATTTATGATAAATTAATAAATGAAGAATCAATAAATAAATTTATCAAGCATTTCCTAGAAACCAAGCACATTGTTGAACTCTGGAGATGCAAACAAGACTCCTCAAGTAATTAAACTTCTAATATAAAAGATACTATATATAAGAGGGAGTGGTGACTGAAAAAAAGATGTTTCACTATGGGAAGTTCATTTCTGTTGAACTGATTTCTTCTGAAGAATATTAGACTTAGCCTAGTACCTAATTCTGCCCTTGGGATGTGCTGGAGCCAGCTCAAACTAACTTATGAGTTGATTGATAAATCTTCAGTGTGAGCATTTACACCTCAGAAATGGACAAAAGCAAAAAATCATGGTGTGGTTAATTACTTTCTTTAAATGATGGAGAAAATGTTAATAATGTAAATTAAATTTAAAAGTATATCATGAATATCCCTTCTCATCTCCTTCACAATCTTATATAGTTGGATGTTAAACATTTACCAGCCCACACCTGTATCTACTCTTTCCACAAACTCTTAAATCTCCTTAACCTTCCCAAATCCAAGGTGTGAGTCAGACTATGCACAGCTTTCTTCCTTTTATCTCAAACTCTGTAATTGAGTTCCTATCTGTCCCCAGTGGGCCCACATTTTTACATCAGAACCCAGTTCTTCCTTGGCAAGAATTAGGCCTCGAAGCATAGCAGCCCTGGTTTTTTTGTTCCTTGTTTGAAGGATCAAATTATTATCAAGGCAAACCAAGATAGAATTTAGACCAAGCTGACCAGTTTCAGTTTTCCATATGTCTTACCCATGTCTTATCTCTGGCTTTTTGTAGTCAGTTCCTTCTGCCTGGCATGCCGTGGCATGCCAAATTCCCATAAAATTCCTGCCTCCTTTCCCAAGTGCTAATGATGCTCCCTGAAATTACTTTGTGTGTATTTCATTTTTATTTCTGTCTATACAAGTTATTTTCACCTACTAGAATGTTAAGGGCCATGCCTAGGTGAAGGGGCAGGTCAATTATCGGAGAACCTCCACAGCTGTGAATCATAAACTTGAAGGCGTTGCAAAGCAGCCTTTGCTGACACAGGTGTTCCTTGTGGATTGGGAATGAAATAAATTGGAGGCAGAGGGAAGAGGAGAGAGGTCAGAGAACAGCAATTGCCTCTCAGTGGATATGTCAGAGAACCTCAATTACCTTTCAGTCTTCTTGTATCATCACCATCATCCTCTCACATGAAGAGATTCATTCCACAGGCCTGAGTTAGACCTCCAGCAGCCACTGGTAGGTACCACAACAATAGAATGTAAACTTGAAGACAGGAACTATTTTCCTTTTGCTGGCCATTTAATTCATCTGATTCCATATACTTAGAGTTGTATATGTCAAGTTTAAGAAATCCAGAGACTGGGCATTATCTCCCTTGTGTCTTCTCAATCTCTCACTGGATTGGCATAATTACCCCTAAGTTCCCTACATCCTGCATCCCTACATTCCTCATTCTTCATTACTTTTTAGACAATTTAGGAAATACTCATGTCATTGGTTCTGGCTGTACTTTCATCTTCCCCGCTGGGGAAATATCCTATTGATGCTTGCAGATTTTTTGTCTAAAACTATATATAAATCTGATCCCTGTAGGACATTAGACCTTCAACCAGAATTGCCTTGCACAATTCTGTAATGGGCTGAGGCTTGAGTTATAATATATATATATATATATATATATATATATATATATATATATATATATTTAATATACATTAATAGAGTATGGTCCAATTACTATCTAGCCTCACGTGCTTGGGACCTCAGTGCATCAACTCAAGCCTCAGCCCATTACATAATTCTATGTCTAGAAGCCCTTACTATGTATTGTTCTCAGTGGGGAGCTGGTGCAATGAGGGCCACACACTGGCACTTCCCTCTGTTGGCATCTGTTCTCCCCCTCCTCTTATGAATAGTAATAAAGTTTTGCTAACTGCTATCCTTGTATGTCTCTGATGTTCTCCCCCCCAACTCTCCTGTATCCTTTAATTTTGTCAGTGCCTAGCACTGAGTACATCTGTATATGTATTGTCTTGAGGAGCAAACCAGGCAGATCTGACAGCACCTTATTTTCTATTCCCCCTGCTTCTTGGAATGATTAATCGAAAATAAAAATCCTTCGAGTACAAAAACAAAATCAATGCAAATATGACAATGATGCAAATGAAACAATTTTGTGAAATGGAAATTCAGATCAAATTGAATTGCCTTGACCAGTCTTGGTTCCAAATGTAATGTGGGCAAACTGGTTTTTAGGCATTCTTCAAGGACCAACCTTGAAAGTAATCTCTTAAATTGAAATCCGACAGTGAATATTTTTACACATACTAAAGAATGACCTCTAAAGTCTGCTCACATTGCATCTGGAACCAAGACTGGTTCCAGAAATTATGAGATCCTTTATTGGTTTCTACACCACATGACCATATCACTACCTTTCTTTCTGGATTATTTTGTGCTGGTCCCAAGAATCAAGTAGTGGAGGGACTATCCCTTCTTTCATCCAGCCTCCATTTGATTGTGAATCTATCATAGCTACCTCTGACTTCTTATGTTTGTTTGGTTTTTATTTTCTAATATAAGATGTAATATAAATATTTAATAATTAATACATTTAATAAGTAATAAAGGGTAACTGGATGGCACACTGGATAGAACACTGATCCTGAAGTCAGGAGAACCTGAATTCAAATGTGGTCTCATATTCTTAACACTTATTAGTTGTATCATTCTGGGCTAGTCACATAACCTCAATTGCCTGGCAAAAAAACCCAAAATCAATAAGTGGATGAGGATTCTATAGTATAAATGTCCAGGACTGACATTAGTCTTCTAGCAGTTGTGAATTATTCTTTATCATATTTGTATCCAGTGATGTACTGAGCTATCTTGAACTGGTTTGAAAAAGCCAATAAATTTTCAGTGTGAGCATTTATAACTTAGAAATTAATGAATGCTACAAATCAAGGCTTGATTTATTATTTTATTTATTGTTTAGACTTAAAAAAAGTGATGAAGAAAATGTTAATATGCAAATTAAACTTAAAAGGGTATTGTATGTGCTTTTTTTCCCCAGAGTTGGTTGTTAAACCTTTACCAGTACATTCCTGTTTGTATTTCACATGTATGCTTATTACCATCATGTATTGAATTTATGTCCACTGTGTATTTGTGGGTGAATGAGCCCTAGACTCACTGGGGGTAATTTTTTAAACAATTGCTCTTATTAGACACTATTTTAGTAAATGTCTTTGCTAAAAGATAATTGCAATTTATTTAATTTGTCAAAAGCTGATTGTTAGTGGTAAGCACACTAGTAGGGATTCAAGAATTATAGTGTTAGTGATATATATTCTCACAAGACCCTCTCTAAAATCCAAGGTCATTGTCACCCCTCTAGGAACCCAAGAAGTAAGTTTAAATGCTAATGAATATTGGTGGAGTGGCCCCAGAGGAGATGTTACATAGAAAACTGATGATGAATCTTGTCTCCCTTCTCTCAAATAGTCAGGAATCACTCAGGATGAGATGACGTGAAGGAGTTATAAAAGACAATTGGACCTTTACATCACAAATCCATAAAATACTTATTGCATTATATATTATTAGAGAAAGTAAATAATTAACTTAGGTCTACCTGTCCTATGGCCCAAAACTTCTGCTTTTTTTTTTTTTAACCTCAGGGGAAATTCAGAAAGAAATTCAATTAGCTCTATCTTCCCAAGATTCTTTACCACATCTCTGTGCCCCTCCTTGCTCTGGAAGTGAGTCCAGTGGGAGTCCAATGGGAAGTGAAAGGGGAGGGATCCTGAGGCAGAGGAAAATCGATCTCAGTCTCTCCAAAAACAGAGAAGTAATGAATTGAGAGACACTCCTTGTGGATTGCAACAGAGAGAGTATTGAGGTTGGTGTGGAGATCAGCTTCCAAATCTTGTGCATCTTTAATCAGATACTTCAAGAGATCAAAGTGGGGCAGAACTTGATGTCAGAACTCTTGGATATTGCCCAAAGGGGTTTCAGGCCCTGGAAGAGATTTTTGCTCACAGGTGAAAGCGACTAAATCTTGGGAAAGTGGGAGATTGGAAAACACTCATTCTTATTGAGACAGGAAGCTTCTGGGAGAAAAAGACAGAAAGAATTAGATTTAGTAGAATAGTTTTACTATAAGAAAGCTAAGTTGGGAAAAAAGTTGAAATGATTGACTATAAGGCAAAAGAAGGAGCCCAGATCTGAGAAGCAGGGGAACATGGGTTCAACTCTTGGCTCTGACAATAATACATATCGTTGCTAGTCAATTCCCTGCTCTGGGCTTCAGTTTCCATTATATTGTATCATATTAATTTGATTTATTATATTTTAATGATAATATAAAATACATCTAATTTTAAATTTAATTTTACTTAAATTTAACAAAGTTAAATTATATATGAATTTAAAATTGGAGTAGATGATTGTTTAAAGATTTTCCAGCTCAGAGATTCTTTCAGTTTAAGTTTATGATTTTGATTCTATGATTCTATCTCTAAAATTCTATGACTTTGATCCTAACATCTTATGATTTTTGATTCTCTAAAATTCTATGATTCTGCCTCTCTTTGAGCATGTGCTGGGATTTGTGCCTCTTAGGTGGAGATCAGGGGAGGAAAAAGGCTGATATAGATAGGGAAATGGGTGAATGGAGCATATGGTCACCTTTCCTCTTGGGCCATAGGCTCTGGTCTCTGGATGGAAGAATATTTATGTTCTCATCTTTTATCTATTTTGTGAACTAGTCACAAGAGCCATACTTGGGAGATGGGTCTGGGCTCAAGGCAAATCACTCTGTGGGAACTTCTTGCTCTGTACCCCTCTAAATGGGGTGGGTCATTCTCTAGTAACCATAGCCCCAAATTGACACTGTATCCTTGGTGGAGGGATGATTGGATCACTTAGATGCTAATTATGTGAGCCAAGTCAAAGTTCACTGAAGATCACCATCATTCCTTCTCTTTCCTTTTCTGAGTTCTTGAATTGCCCTGATAGATGCCCGTCTGTCTTCAGATCCAGATCAGTCCTCCCAATCCTTCACATTCAAAGGCAACTAGGAGGTACCATAGGGCAGAGTGTGTCAGACTAGGAGTCAAAAAGTCCTGATTCAAATCCATCCTCAGATACTTAAGGGTTTACTCTGGGTAAATCACTCAACTCATTTGTCTTGTTTCCTCCCTTGTAAAATAGGGACAATAACATCATCCACTTTCCAGAGTTGTTGTGAGGATGGAATGAGATAATATTTATATAACATTTAACATAGTGCATGATGTAGTAGGGTTTTAATAAATACTTGTTTCTTTCCTTTCTTTCTTTCCAAGGGTAGATCACCTGATAGTAGATTTCTTCTCTGAACAGGAACAAATATTTCAAGTATTATTATCGTCTTTATATAGATAGGAAAACTTAGGCTATGGGGAAAGAATGGCCAAAGTGGGGATAAAACTCTGGGTCTAGTGATCTAACCATCATGCTATATTGCTTCGATAGCTTTTGAGATCCATTGTGGTCTAAAGTGCCATCATTCTATGGTGCTCTTGATCCTGAACTTTTCCTTTACTTTAATCAGACTCATTCTTGGAGACTGAGCACACTGGTCATTTCTGGGCCCAGACAGAGAGTCTCTCTAGCTCAGTTGGACGTGGTATGGCTTGAGTTCTACTGGTAAAACCTTTGAGATCCATCAACATCTCTGAGTCCTGATCTGACCTCATAGGAAGCCATTAGGATGTGCTGGCCTGGAACACTCTAGCCATTTGATTAATAGATGTTCACTGAGACTTGTTGACTTCCAAGGTTCTATGATTTATTGATTCTGTTTATGCACAGAATCAGAGAACCTTAAACTCTAACAGCCAAAAAATCCTTTAGCATATGGAACATGGAATATCAGAGATGGGAGTACCCTTAGAAGAGGGAATGTCAGAACTCCCTTGGAAAATGGAATGTGAGAACTGGGAAGGTTTTTAGAACAGAAAATGTCAGAGGTGAGAGGGATCTTAGAACATGGAATGTCAAAGATGGGAAGAGTCTTAGAACAGATAATCTTATTCCTGGAATAGGTCCTAGTGATACAATATGAGAGTTGGAAAAGATTTTAATACAAAGAATGTCAGAGCTGGGAGAGCTCTTGGAAATGATCTATTTTCCCTCCTTTCCCTAATTTCATAGTAAGGCAAAATGAGAGCATCTTGGAACTTGCTGAAGATGCTAGAAGCAACTCATGGGGAACCCAATTAAAGCTAAACAATATCTTGGAGTCCTCCCCTGCTTTATTTTATAGTTAAGGAAACTAAGACCCAGAGAGGTGATGTGAATTGTCTGAAGTCCTTAAGGGAGTAAGTGGCAAGGACAGGCCCATCATCCAGACCAACATCAGCCAAGCACACATGTGAAATCTTACATGTGCATTCCCACATAGAATTTCCCCCCAAAGCCATGCCCTGCTTCCCTTCTTCAGCTTCTTTAGGCACACTTTTCTATCTTAAAGGAAGCTCCCACCGTAAGTTGATGACGTGGCCCTTGTTCAGTGGTTCTCAATGGTCTCTCTCCTCTCTCCCAGCCCCTCTTCTTACATTATGGAGCCTGCTAGGTGCTGCCCAGCTTACCATCATCTCTCAGCCATCCATCGCTGGTGTGGGTGACGATGTCCTTCTCTCCCTCCACGGCCTCCAGGAGGGAAGTTATGTCGATATCACCTGGTTTCGAGGGACAGGTTTTCTGAGAAGCATTCTGTCTTATTACACTGAGACAGAGAAAGTGGCCATAGGTCCTGCATTTACCAACCGGGAGTGCTTGCAGTCTACTGGTTCCCTCATCATCAAGGGAGTCAAAGTGACTGACTCGGAAAACTACACCATCCTTGTAAACACCAGAGTCAATGGGTTGATTTGGGCAACAGAAAGTTTCCAAGTCTATGGTAAGTCACTCAATAGTTGGAACTGGATCCATGACAGCTAAGAGATTTGGGTTTTGGTGTGCATACGTGCGTGCATGCGTGTGTGTGTGTGTGTGTGTGTGTGTGTATTTAGTTTGGGGGGGAGACCCTTCTTTCCTCACATCTATTTCTGTCCCTTGAGAATTGACCTGCTTTTGTAGAAGGGATAAAGTCTCAGTCAGGACATTTGTGTTCAAAAGCAAAGTTGTCCCTTTTGCCACAGTTGTCACTCATATTGGGATTAGATTCAGTACCCTTAGAAGTACTGAAGTCAGAAAAGGACTAAGAGTCAGAAAGTCCTGATTCAAATCCATCCTCAGATACTTAAGGGTTTATTCTGGGTAAATCACTTAACTCATTTGTCTTGTTTCCTCACTTGTAAAATAGGGACTGCACAGGGCAGTAGGAAGAATATCCCTGGAGAGAAGAGGATAGTCATACAAGGGGTGAAATAGGAAAAATGGGGATGGGCCTTCTCCTCTAAAAAGTCCAGTCCCCAAACCATGGATGGAGGAAGGAGAGGGGGGACATGTAGGAAAGTACAGGGTGGTAGGGGAAGCAGGCTCGAGGAAAGCTGTAGGGTGCTCAATTGATGCCACAGATTGAGGGGCTAAAATTCTTCTTAGCAAAGGAAGTGCATTTCCCCAAATCAGGACCTTAGCCAGGGAACAGAATTTCACAGACAAGTTGGTTAAAAGAAAGAATCTGGTAGGATGACCAGGTAAACTCTGATGGTAATTTATTAAGGGATAGTAGAAAGAATATTAGACTTGAAGTCAAAAGGTTAGGGTTCAAATCCTGACTTTGCTCCTATCTGAAAGGAATCTTAGAGGTTATTGAATCAGTTATCCTCCTTTTTTATAGATGAGGGAATTGAGGCCCGGGGATGTTCAGTGATTCACTTAGAGTCATATAGAGAGTAAGTAGCAGAGCTGAGATCATCTCTTTGGTGCCTTCCTAAGTTTCCACCAATGAATACAAACAACAAATTCTTCCTGTAGTGTTTGTGTTATTTTAAATTGTATGATATATTGTGATGGGTCTGAAAACAATAAATATAATTATAATTTCAGACAGTGGAAATTTAAATATACAGGACCTTTTCAGGGATTTCATTATACATATCCATAGTTATATTTCTTTAAAAATACTCTTGAGAGTCAGTGACACGTTTATGAAATCAGTGGTAGAAGAATTGATTATTGTAGTCAGAAAAATATATGCCCTGATGGCAAAATATAAATATTAAGGAATAAAAAACATTCATTTTAAAAATTTTAAATGGGGGCAGCTAGGTGACACAGTAGATAGAGTGCTGGGTCTGGAGCCAGGAAAACTCATCTTCCTGAGTTCAAATCTGGTCTCAGCTATTTCCTATCTGTGTAATCCTGAGGTGTTTACTTCAGTTTCCTCATCTGTAAAATGACCTGGAGAAGGAAATGGCAAACCACTCTAGTATTTTTGTCAAGAAAACCCCACAAGGGATCATGGAGAGTCAGGAAAGACTGAAAATGATTGAACAACAACAGTTTTTGAAATGATAGTCAATCATTTTTGGAATTTCCATATTATTTGTAAAAAGTTATTTAAATGATTTCAGTATTTAAAAAAGGAAACACAATTGAGAATTAATAGATGCCATATATGTGATCTTAGCCATCTTGAGTGAGCACTATCTTATAAATATACACATTTTATTACAAAATGGCGACACAAGATAAAGAAATTTCTGCTCATCATAACCACCTGTATATGTTATGATTTTTTTTTTTTAAGAAAAGCATCTTCCTCAGTCTGGGGTTCATAATCTGCAGTCCTTGAAATTGCTTTTTAAAAAAAAACTTGAAAACTTAATTTCTTTTTTTTATTATAGCTTTTTATAAGTTATATGTATGGGTAATTTTACAGCATTGACAATTACCAAACCTTTTGTTCCAATTTTTCCCCTCCTTTCCCCCACCCCCCTCCCTTAGATTGCAGGTTGACTAATACATGTTAAATATGTTAAAGTATAAATTAACTACAAAATAAGTATACATGTCCAAACATTTATTTTACTGCACAAAAAGAATTGGACTCTGAAATAATATACAATTAGCCTGTGAAGGAAATGGAAAACTTAATTTCAAAAGAATTGGTTTAATTTGTGATTCTATTTAATTCATCTTCTGCATTTAAAAACATGATTCTGAGAAGGGAAGCTGAGAAGGGATCTAGAGGCCTCATTAGACTTCCCATGGGGGTTCATGATATAGAAAAAGTAAAGAGCCTCTAATTTGAGTCCATATTGATATTTCCAACTGGCCTAATTTTTGCTAATGACATTCTCCCTTTGCAAATTAGTATAGTTATTTCTTAAACATTAAAAATCTGCTTCTGATCCACTCTGGAATTTCTTGCTATTTATTACTTCTGAGAATCCCATGAAATTGATTTCCTTGCTTTCTAATGCACAGGGCAGGCTTTCCTTCTCTCATAAATACTTGTCCCTTTGCTTTTAGTCTTTGTCTAGATCACTTCCTTGGATTTTCTCTCTGATCAATCATGACGCTGGCTTAGCTGCAGTGACTCCCTCTTAGATATTCCCTCTTATTCTCTCTGCTCTGTTGGCTCTTTTTCTTTGCTCCTTCTAGCCAAATCTGGATCAGCAGCCCCTATACTTGGGGATAAGTGGCACGAAAACACTCTCAATTCAATGTTTGGGAAGGTGAGAGTCAGCAGAGATCCCAGGATGCTAGAAGATTGCTGTTGGGGAGTCAGGGAAGAAAACAAAGTGGGGTTAGGCTAGGGAAGAGTTACCGTGAAAGAGAAGAAGTTCATTACATCATAGCTTTCAATTTTAAGTAATTACTCTTGTTTACCAGGTGCTTAGCCAAATTATTTCCACATTGTGGAAGGATTCTATTTAAAACTCTTTACTTTCAGTCCCCTGGGACAAAAGTCCATAGTTCTTTGCATATTCTTTCTCCATTAGATTATAAGCTCTGCAAGGCAGGTACTATCTTGTACTATTCTTTTTATCCCCAGGAGTGGGCACATTGGATGAATTTAATAAATAATTATTGACTGACCGACTGTGTCAGCTATGGGTATGCCCTCTCCTCTGGCACCTTGGGTTAACCTTTCTTCTCTTTTGTCCCAGTGAAACCATCAAAACCCAACCTCACTAGGGAGTATAGAGAGTCCATCATTGAGTTTAAGAGTGTGGTGAAGCTCATGTGTAATCCCGATGATGTGGATGTCAGCATCAGATGGTTCCTGAATAATACAGAACTTCCATCCAGTCCACGACTCTCCTTGTCTTCAGATAACAAGACTGTCATCTTTCACAATGTCACTAGAAGGGACAGTGGATACTACCATTGTGAAGCCTGGAATCCTGTGGGCTTCCAGAAAAGTGATGACTTTAATCTGATTGTCTACTGTGAGTATCTCCCCTTCCCTTTAGGGAACTGAACCCGGATCTCATATCTTTCCTCAGCAGCATAGGCTGAGTAGGTATCGAGGTTTTCTTTTAGAGGGTTGATCACTTATTAGGTAACAGAAGAAATTCTTGTTCAGGATTGGGATGGCCCAGATCACAGAATCTCAGAGCTAGAGAGGATCTCAGAGTGGCCATAGAATCATGCCATGGGGTTTAAAAGTTATCCATTCAGTAAAACGAGGATCTTACCCCAGAGAAGAAAGTCAAGGAGAACTAACTTTCCTAAAGTCATACTGGAAGGTAATAACAGTCAGAATTTTATCCCAGATCTTCTCAAGAGACATTTATACCAACCATCTTTTCAGGGATGCCCTCAGGGATTTTTTCCAAGTTCCTCTGGAAGATACTAAGATTTCTTTTGGTTCTGAGACTCTGAAAGATTGTGAGTGGCCACTTCATTGAGATGACTTACATTGTTAGTGGTGGCCAATTGTTAGGGACACAGAGATTCACAGGAGGAAATTGGTTGCCCTGAGAATGGGCTCACTCTGGATTCTAAGTACAGTGGAAACCAAGAGGATGAGGTGAATCAGGAGAGAATAGGGTAGGCATGTAGATCCCTGATCCAGGGTCAATGGCTTCATGGACGTATTAGCCAAAGGGCATTTTTATTTCTTCATATGCAACATTCCATCTCTTATTTTCATGCCTTTGCGTGAGCCCCCTCCTTTTCTTCCCCACCCCCTCACCTGGAATACAATCCCTGATCACGTTGGTCTCTTGGAATGTGTGATTTCTTTCAAAGCTAAACTCAAACACGACTTCCAAGTTGAAACTATTCTTCATAACTCCTTCCTCCCCACCTCTACATACTGGTCTCTCCTTCCCTGTGGTTTATATTTATGTATGTATCTATTTATCTATCTATCCTGTCTGCCTCTTTATCATCCATCTATCCATCCATCCATCCATCCATCTATATGTCTGTTTGTCTATCTATCTGTCTATCTATCTATCTATCTATCTGCTTATATCTCTTTTGATAGAATAGAAGGAAGCTCTTTGAGGTCAGGGACTATCTGATTTTTGTTTTTGTATTTATCCCTAAAAGGCCACTAGGTGGCACCACAGTGCATAAAAACCGGGATCAGGAAGAACTATTGTCATGAGTTTAAATCTGATCTCAGTCACCTACTAACCGTGTGATGCTGGGCAAGACGCTTAGTCCTATTTGTCTCAGTTTCCTCATTTGTAAAATGAGCTGGAGAAGGAAATGTCATACCACTCCAGTGTCTCTGCGAAGAAGACCTCAAATGGGGTCACAGAGAGTTGGATACGACTGAAACAACTGACCAATGAAAAATCTACCCCCAGTTCCCAACGATGTTTGATGTAGGAGATGCTTTTTACGTTCTTGCAGATTTATGGGTCATAGGACCCGCTTATTATCCCCTTCCTGCATTCTAACCTCACCGTGCTGTCCCCAAACCTGGCTTTCAGTCTTCCATCTCTATGTCTGCTTAGAATGCTCTTCCTTTTCACCTTACAATCCCTAGATCTCTTCAAAAGTCCCCTTTACATGGGACTTTCTTTCTGGCCTCCCATTCCCCAAATGCTTGCGTCCCATTGTACCCCTAGAAATTCTGCAAGACTTTCTCCATCCTCCCTAATTACATGGTGTTCCTTCAGAGACAAGTTCTCATTTATCCTGTATTTATCTTACCCTGTTTTCATGTTGTCTACCTCCACCCTTAACTTCTCCCCACCTTCCTCATTCTGGAGTCAGGAGATGTGAATTTGAATTCTGCTTGTACCACTTGAAGATCCTGAAATGCTGATGAACCTTAAAGGAAACTGAGCCCTATCTGGGATGAGGGTGACAGATATGCTGTGAGTCTGTGATAGGAAAGGCATCTATACACTTTCCCCCATCCCCTCTGACATAAGCAGCAGCAGACAGGGGACTCAACAGAGCAGGATCTATATGGGAAGGAGCTGGGATCTGAGGATACTCAAATGATGGGAAAGGATTACGCCCATTGAGCCAAGCAAGCTGAGATGCCAACTGTCCTCTACTCTTCTGAGTGAGGGCAGATGAAAATGTGTGCCTAAGGCCAGTGCTGAGTAAGAAGGACATACCAGATTATGGCCAATGGCTTAGATTGATGTAATAATTTAATTAAACTCATTTTGAAGATTCAATCCTGTTTATTTCTATTAAATCTAAATAGACTAAATTAATTTCAGGACAGTTTAATTGAATTCACACCAGTCATACTTAAATTTTTCTAATCAGATGATTCAATTCAATCCATTTCAATTTCTTTTATTTTAACTTATACCAATATTATTTGCTTTTTTTCCAGTTCGATTCAATTTGTTTGATTAAGTTCAATTTCATTCTATTATTTTCAATGAGATTCAATTAAATTAATTTCATCTCAGTGCAGTTCAATTTATATCAATTCTATTCATTTCAACAACAATTCAACAAGTTTATTTCAGTTAAATACATTTTAATTAAATTCATCTAAGTGGTTTTCAAATCAGTTCATAACAATATTGAATTCTTGTCAATTTGATTCATTATCCTTCAATTCAATATACTAAGAAGCTTTTAATTGAGCACTTATTACATTATAGCTATTGTGGTAAAACCTGTAGGCATAAGGAACAAGCTAATAGCCCCAACCCTCAAGGAACTTATATACTAATGGAAAAGGTAGAAAGGAAAAAGAGCCTACAAGGTGCTAGGACAGTTAGGTGGCTCAGTGGATGTCATGCCAGTCATTGAATTTCCAAGACTCATCTTTATGTGTTTTAATCCAAGCTCAGATACTTACTAGCTAAGTCACTCTGGGCAAGTCCCTCAACTTTTTATTTATTTATTTTGTTAAGTAGATGGTGTAGTACATGGAGTACCAGACCTGGGATCAGGAAGATTCATTTTTGTGAGTTCAAATCTGGCCTCAGATCTTTAAGTAAATTATCCTTGTTGACTTCAATTTTCTCATCTGTAAAATGAATTGGAAAAGAAAATGGTAACCTGTTCTACTATCTTTTGCAAGAAAATCCCAAATGATATCCCAAAGAGTTGAACATGACTGAAATGACTCAACAATAACAAATTAACTGCTGATCACCTTATTTAAGGTATTCTCATAATAATTCTGGGATATAGGTGCTATCATTGTCTCCATTTATATTTTACACTGAGGCAAACAAATGTGAAGTTTGAATTCAGGTCTTCCTGATTGTGGATCCAATGCTCTGTCCACTGGGCTATGACAGTACTGTAATATCCAGGCTAGCTTTCTGGAGGTCCTCCAGAAGGGCCTTGGTTTCAGCAGGATGGACACCATGAGAATGGACAAGAATGGAGTCTAGATTCTTTATTCTGGCCCAGTCTGAGCTTAGTGCAGGAGGCAGAAAGGCCATCATAAGGCTGGTCAAAGATGGAATGTCTCTCTTCCAGTCCTTCTTGGCCCTTATATACGTTATGGTAGTTACATCATTATGGCATAATGATTGTGTGAACTAGAGAACTATTACATCACCTTACTAAGTACTAAGTATATATGGGAACTAGAGAACCATTATCTCATCAATTCCACTGAGTTAACACCTTGTTTCAAGTATACTTCTCCAGAGTTCCAGCCCTCTACACAATTTGACTATAAAGAAGTACAACATACAAAACACATATAGAATAGGTGTTTTAGAGAGAAAAGGCCAACTTCTAGAGGAATATTGCATAAGATGTCATACTCAGTTTACTTGTTGGCTTGTTTTACTGATCTAGAAAAATTCAGCTAAGCTAATTTTCTCTATTTTTGATTCTTTGATATAAGAAATAATCCATTGAATAGAAGAGGGTGGGGAATATTTAGAAATAAAGATAATGTGAAAATAAAGGGTAACAAAATTAAAGAAAATTCATTACTAAGTCATAACATGTTACCCGTATAGCCTCTAAACCTTTAGAATCTGGACTCTCAAAACTTAGGGTGCACATCCAATGATAATAATCTTTCCTTTACTTTTTTAAAAATCATGAATTCAGTTAAAATTCATTCAGTTAATTTCAGTCCATTGATTTTACTTCAATTCATATTTATCTTTTCCATTCATTTCATTTTAATTTAAATAACTTCAATTCTAATCCATTAAATTCTAATCTATTCTATTTGGTTCACTTTAACAAGCATCTATTAATCACCTACTACATTTAGACTCTTCTCTGAAGCCAAGGATATAAAGATAGCCATGACATAAACCCTGCTCTTGGGGAGTTTGCAGTCAGATACAGGGAAAGAGATGTGTGCGCGTACACACACACACACACACACACACACACACACACACGCTCTTAAAGGGAGAATGGGCTAGAGTAGAGAAGAGAGCAGGCTTCACAAACTATGTTAAGCCATAGGAAGCTGGAAGAGAACCCTGTCCCTTATGTTAGGGGAGGAGAAAGGAAGACTACTGCTTGCTTCCTAGCTCAGTGCTCCTTTCTATACTGCCCAAGTGGAGCTGTCCAGCATCCAACATGTGGACTAGGAGCTCTAGGAAAACTCAGGGCCAGCCAAGTAGATTTTGGTAGCTCCACAGAGCCCTGAAAGGAGAGAAGGTCCCCATGAGGAATCATGGACAGGACAGAAGAAAGTTAAGGCAAGGAAGGACCTTGTACAATTAATCCTTATATTGAAGAGAATGAAGAGTCTTAACACTCTATCCTTTCTTTGTAGATGGACCAGATGAGGTCACGATCATGCCAGATACTGACTCCATTTGGGGCAGCACCATTGGAGTGGAAATTAATTCCAGCCTCACCTTCAAGTGTCAGGTTGAATCAAACCCTGTTCCTACCTGTGCCTGGTATTTAAATGAATCTAACCTGGGGATTTCTGAGTGCAATTACTACATCCCAAGGGCTTCCAAGAATAATGAAGGGAATTTCAAATGTACAGTGAAGAATTGGCTGACTGGAAAGTCTACTTCAGCATCTGTCACTCTCAAGGTGGCTGGTGAGTCCCCATGAGACTGCTGAGCCCAGCCGGCTCCCTTCTTCTTTACTCAGATGTAGTATCACCCAAGTCAGAGTTGGAATGAAAGAACAAGGATTGTCAAAGTGAGAAAGGTCTTAGAACAGGGAATGCCAGAACTGAAAGGGTCTTTAGAACAGAAGATATCAGAGCTGGGAAGAAGCTTAGAACCAAAAAATGTCAGAACTGGAAGGGACCTTAGAACAGAGAAGAGCCTTAGATCCTAGAATGTCATAGCTTAGAACCCACCTTATCAATTGGAGGTCACCATATCATTTTATAGATGAAGAGAGTGGGTCTCCACAAGGGAGGGAGACTTTACAAGATCATACTGCTAGTTAGTGAAATCAAAACTAAAGGCCAGGCTTTGTCCCTGGATCTTGACCTGTTTGGAGACATTTTGCCCAGTTTCCTTGGGGAGGAAATTCCTGGTTTCCTTTTTTTTTTTTTTTTGGGATGAATTGGAGTGGGAGCAGCTGAGGATGATTTGAGCAGTGAGAGAGTGAAAGTTTTGGACCAAGGGAATGTGTTGGGTGCAAAGTACTGACCATGGGTCCCAAGGACTGTGTTTAAAACCTTGCTCTGCTCTTGGTCATTCATGTGATTTTGAGAAGTCACTTCATGGTTCTGAGTTTCTGTTTCCTCATTTATATAATAAGAGACCTAGATCTGATGATCTTGAAGCCCCTCAAGCTTGGGTGCCAGGGAAAGATCCTGGAACCTTGGGGGCATTGTCTCTTCTGTTTCCCTTCAGAACAGGTGACCAAACCCCGTGTGTTGGCCAATACCACCTCCATTGTGGAGGAGGGATCAGTGAACTTCACCTGTGATACTCCAGATGCTGGGATTGAGGTTCAGTGGCTCTTGGACAACCAGATTATCCCATTGAGTGACCGACTGGTGCTGTCCCAGGAGAACCGGTCACTGACCATAGCTCAGGTCCACAGGGAGGATGCTGGGCAATATCAATGTGCCACCTGGAACTTGATTAGCAGGAACATCAGTGACCCAGTGTCTTTGACTGTGAATTGTAAGTGACCCTATTCAGTACTTTGATCAGAAAGCATTTATTGCTTTTGATGGCTAATATTTTTTAAACAAATATATCTTTTAATATATATATATATATATATATATCACATTTTCGTATATACCTTCTATGATCCTGGGAAAATTTTTTTTATCCTTTCTGTATTTGAGTTGACACTTTCAGATTATCAATGAAAGGAAAAGTGCTGACCTAAATTGGAAAAGGAAATCTTTTTTTATAGAGGAAGTCCTTATGTCAATGAAATCACAAGTCTATTCTCTATCCTATCCTAACCTTTCTTCTTTTCTTTCTCATTACATCTTTTTTCTCTTCTCGATCTTTTATGACAAGAAATACAAAAGAAAGAGGATGAAAAGGCTGTTTAGAATTGTTTTTTTTTCTAAAAACACATCAGGGCAACCTTTAGATGCAATGTTCCACTCTCCTACCTCTGACAGAAAGAAGGGAGACACATTTGCATGTCTCTTTTCTAGGGTTCAAGCATGGTCATTCAGTTTTGTGTTGTTGGTGGTGGCATTCTTTCTATTTTGCTTTGTGGTTGTCAGTGCAGATGTGGATTCCCTGACTCTGCTTACTTCTCTTTGCATCAGTTCATAGAAGTCTTCTCAGATTTCTCTGTTTTTATCACATTTGTCATTTCTGGCACAGTGGGATTCCATCTCATTCATGGGCCACACTTTCTTTAGCCTGGATCAATTCTCCTTTGTTTCCAATTCTCTCCTACTATAAACAATGCTGCTGGGAATATTTTGGTGTTCTTTTTATCACTGACTTCCTTGGGGTGTGTCCCTAGTTGTGGGATCTTTGAGTCAAAAGATAACAGCATTTTGACCAACAAACATGTTCTAGACACCATGCTGGGGCAGAGGATATGAAGAGAAAAACAAAGCTATTTTTATCCTTATATTTATCTAGGGGGTGATCAGAGACATCCTAGATCTAGAGGCCATCTGGACCAGCTCTTCCATTTTACAGATGAGGAAACTGGGGCTCAGAGAGTCTAACATCATGCAGATTAAAAAAAAAAAGTAATTTTTTTCAAGCCAAGCCAATAAAATTTTATTATGCAAAATAGATAGATCAATAGATGTAGGTGATAGGTTACATCAGATTAGAAAACATTTTGTCCTCAGGAGCTTATAGTCTATTATATCCACTATTATTTCACTACTAGTCATTCCCTTGCTTTAAAGACCTCTGTCTTTTGGAGACAATTAATTGTTCAATGGGAGGAGAGCTTTCAGAAGGAAGAAGTTCTTTATGCTCACCTAAAATCAACCTCCCTGTAATAAAAAAGCAGTTTAAGATTTAAGCATTTAATAATAAAAATATTATATATGTATAAATATCTTATTATATGTACTGATGTAATATATTACAATATAATTATAAAATCATTTTAAGGTTTGCAAAACACTTTATATATGCTTTTTCATTTGATTCTCTCAGCAACCATAGGAGTCCTCTTTTTATCCCCATTTTGCAATTGAGGAAACTGAGGATCAAGGAGATTAAGTGGTTTGACCAGAGTAATTGCACATAGGTCTCATTTCCATTTCTCATATCCAACACCTAATAAACCAGACTAAAAACCACAGAATCATGGGATGGTAGAGCAGGGAAAACCTTTGGAAATCATCTTGTCCAATTACCCAATTTTAGATGAGGAAAATGAAGCCTGGGGGGAAAGGACTTGCCCAGGATCATACCTCTAGGTAGGGTTCTGGCCAGAATATAAATCCTATGTTTTATAATTCCAAATCTAGCAAAATTTCCCCTTCTGTCTTTGATTTCTTCCTATCTTTACAGATGGACCTGACCCTATCTATATCATTCCGGAATACGAGTCCAGCAGGGTCAACAGCATTGAGATTAAGCTTGGCTCTACTCTGGCCTTACTGTGCATTGCTCATTCTCAGCCGGCTGCCCAGTATCACTGGTCCCTCAATAGCACCAGCCCATTGGAACAGGATGGGTCCCTGCTCACTATCGAGGTTATAACCTGGGATCATCAGGGAACCTGCATGTGCCTGGCATGGAACAACTTGACCCAAGTGATCCGCTCAGCTACAGTCACCATCAGGGTGGTTGGTGAGTCTCTGGGCTTGTCTCCCTGAGATAGCCCTTCCATCTTCCTTGGGGCCCTGGGGAGATCACCGGCCTCTAGCCCCTCCAGTCCATGAATTGAGAACAAAGAAAAAGTAGTCCCTACTTGTGTCTCCAAGCCAGAAGTCATGACAAAGTGGGGCAATCACCCCTGGCCCCCAAGCTTTGGGGTTCCTGTGATGACTGGGGGGATAAAGCCTGTGATTTAACCAATCAGTGCACTCCCTTCACTCCCCAAAGGAAGGAGTGGTCCTCCCCTCTCAATAAATGCTTCTGAGCCCTCATGCTCTGGGAATAGAACTAGGTCCCTACCTGCCTCAAAATATCTTCAGGCCCTCCCATGGCCCTAGAAATAACTCAAGGTTCCTTAACCCTACAAACATATCCTTTGGTGCTTCTCCCTTAGGAGATGCTCCTGCCCCCCCCCCTTCCCATCCCCATAGGCTTCCCATAGTGACCTTGGACTCCTTCTTCTACCACATACCTGGGCCTTGCCCACCTCTTGGGGATGTTCTGGATCCTTCACAGCTATAGGAATATCTGAGGTCCTACTCCCCGCTTCTGGCCCTGAATCCCATTTTCCTGGGTGTGCCAGATTCCTCCCTGTCTGCTGGGGTCATTGCTGGCATTGTGGTTGGAGTTCTGGCTGCTGTTGTCCTGAGCACAGGGCTGGTGTATTTCCTCGTCATCAGGAAAAGGTACCCCTTGGAATGGGAGAATAGGGGGGAATCTATTCAGCATAATCTTTTGTGCTCTGTTCCAAGGCAGGGAGGGACAGTGAAATGGGGGTGGCTTGTGGCATCCGAGGACCTGGATTCAAATCTTGCTTTGCATGTATTACCTGTGTGATTTTAGGTAAGATCCCCAACCTCTTCCTGTGTGCCTCACTTGCTTTATGTGTAAAAGTAGGAGGCTGGATTAAATGGCCTCATCTCTAAAGGTATGATCCCAGAATGCCAAGGACCTCTATGGTACCACTCAGTTCTCATTCTTGAAGCCTCCTGAGCTATGGGAGAGGCTGTGAATGATAATAGTTTCTGATGTTCTTATTCTTTGAGGTTCATGAAGATTTTTCCTCACTGGGGTCAGTAGTGTGCACTCTGGATGACATAATATAGATTTTATGCTCTTCCATTTTACAGATGGGGAAACTGAGGTTCAGAAAGGGAGAGATCATCTTCTTAGGATTTACCATAAGATGATGCCTCTGGGAGCATGCTGGGGGGAATGGTGTGGGATATGGCTAGGGGGTGGGAAAGCCCCACATAAATTCTGGGCTATGTATGTAGAGTAAGGAAGGAGGAGCATGTTGGGAATGTGCTTTGAGAGTTTATAGCCATGGTCTGGGTTTCAGGAAAGAAATGGCATTAGAGGTGGCTTTGGAGGACAGGGAGGATGATTAATCTGCTCTCCATATTGTTGTCTCACTGTCTTGTGGCTAGAGGAGTCAGAATATCCGGGCCTGTTTTCTTATTTTTTTTGTGCTGGGACAGAGTATTCAGTATTCCATGGGGGCAGTGACAGAATAACCATAAGAAAACAACAAGAACGTTTATTTTAGGTGCCCAGAAAAGAAGTCAGGGGGACACATGAAAGGAGAAAAGATGAGAAAAACTCACCTGGAGCCCAATCTTGGTAAGCAGAGCCACTGATGGAGCAGTGTAAAGCCCTATCCCCCAGAAACTCCTCTCCCACCCCTCCAAATGAAGTTCTATTATCCAGGCATGGGGTGGTGCTGTAGTAGATAGAGCAAGTGCTCTGGAGTGCGAAAGACCTGAGTTTAAATTTGACCTCAGACACTAGGTAGATGACTGGGTTAGTTAAATAACTTCATTGCCTCTCTCCCCAAAACAAAACAACAAAAAACCTGCAGGCACCTGTATTCTAGTACTAGCTCCTATCACTAATTTACTCTGTATGATTTAAAGTCCCTTTACCTCTCCAAATCTCACTTTTCTCATCTGTAGAATGGGAGGGGCTGAACAAGATAATCTCTAAGGACTCTTCTAAATACAGAGGCCATAATCTGGTCTCACATGAGTCACTTCTTGCTTCTGCATATATTGAGTTTTCTTTCCCTCCAGGGCAGTCGGAATCTGTGGCAATAGATACCTTAGGATCCAAGAGACCAAGAAACACATCTGCACAGGTTAGGCAAACTTTCTGTGGTGCCCTTCCCATCTGCAAAGTTCTGAAAGTTCTCTGGGGGCCCCTTTCCCACCTGCAGAGGTTCTGTCATAGTCATCTGCCAATATCTGATGGTTTACAACTCCTGCTCTGGGCTGCTTCTCTGTCTATGGCACTTGAAACCTTTCTACATTTACTCCTTTACTCCCTTGGAGTCTGTTTATCTCTCCCATATACCTCTGGGAAATACACTGTTATTATCTTTTTAAAAACATTTATTTCCTCCAGTTACATGTAAAAAACTACAACATTTTTTGGTTATATACATACTTTTTCTCCCTCCCCCTTTCCCTCTCCCTCCCCCTTTCCCTCTCCCTCCCCCTTTCCTCTCCCTCCCCCTTCCCTCTCCCTCCCCCTTTCCTCTCCCTCTCCCCCTTTCCCTCTCCCTCTCCCCCTTTCCCTCTCCTCCCCCTTTCCCTCTCCCTCCCCCTTTCCCTCTCCCTCCCCCTTTCCCTCTCCCTCCCCCTTTCCCTCTCCCTCCCCCTTTCCCTCTCCCTCCCCCTTTCCCTCTCCCTCCCCCTTTCCCTCTCCCTCTCCCCCTTTCCCTCTCCCTCCCCCTTTCCCTCTCCCTCCCCCTTTTCTCTCTCTTTCTTCCTTCCCCTCTTCTCCCTCTTCCTCTCCCTCCCCATCTCCCTCCCCCTCCTTTCTCTCTCTTTTTCTCTCACCTTTCCTTACTCTCTCCCTCCTTTCCTCCCTCTCTCTCTCTCTCCCTCCCTCCCTCCCTTTCATTCTCTCTCCCTCTCTCCCTCTTTCTCTCTTTCTATATTTTCTTATGAATCATGTTGGAAAAGAAAATCAGAACAAAAGGGAAAAATGAGAAAAAAAAGTGAATAGAGCATGTGTTGATTTATATGCAGTCTCCATACTTCTCCCTCTGGATGTTGATGGTGTTTTCCATCCAAAGTTTATTGGGATTGCCTTGGATTATTTAACTGCGGAGAAGAATCAAGTCTGTTAATAAGCCAATCATCATCACACAATCTTGCTATTGTGTTACAATGTTTTTCCTGTTTCTGCTTGTTTCATTCAGTATCAGTTCACATAAATCTTGGCCTTTCTAAAACCAACCTGTTCATCATTTTTATAAAAAAAATACATTACTTCCATCTGCCATAACTTATTTAGCTATTCCCCATTGATGGCTATCTACCCTTTTTCTAATTCTTTGCCACCACAAAAAAAGCTACTACAAGCATTTTTGCACATGTGGATCCTTTCCCCTCCTTTACGATTTCTTCGGTATGCAGACCCAGCAGTGGTACTACTGGATCAAAGGATATGCACAGTTTTGTAGTCCTTTGGGCATAATTCCAAATTGCTCTCCAGAACAGTTGGATCATTTCACAAATTCTACCAACTATGCATTAGTATTCCAGTTTTACCCCAACCCCTCCAAGATTTATCATTATTTTTCCCTGTCCTTTTAGCCAATCTGAGAGGTGTAAAGTGGTACCTTAGAGTTGATAGAAAATCAACTAATTTTCTATCAATAGTGTTTTCTAGTTTTCTAATCAATAGTGATTTAGAACATCAAAGCATAGATGGATTTAATTTCATCATCTGAAAATTTTCATATCCTTTGACCATAATCATTTAGGAATTACTTATTCTTATAAATGAGGCTGTTATCAGAAACATTGGCTATTATTTTTTCTCCAGTTTCTGCTTCCCTTCTAATCTTGGCTGCATTGGTTTTGTTTGTGCAAAACCTTTTAAATTTAATGTAATCAAAGTCATCTAATTTGATTTTCATAATGTTCTTTAGTTTTTCCTCTGACCACAAAATTCTTCCTTCTTCACAGATCTGAGAAGTAGTCTATTCCATGGTCTCTTAATTTACTTATAGTATTACCTTTTATTTCTAAATCATAAGCCCATTTCAACCTTATCTTCATATAAAGTGTTTTCCAATTTTCCTAGTAATTTTTGTCAAAAAGTGAGTTCTTAAACCAGAAGCTGAGGTCTTTGGGTTTATCAAACAGTAGATTACTACAGTCATTGACTATTGTATTGTGTGAACCTAACCTATTCTACTGATAGACTGCTCTATTTTTTAGCCAATATTAAATGGTTTTGATGACTGCTGCTTTAAAATATAATTTTAGTCTGGTACAGCCAGGCCACTTTCATTTGCATTTTTCATTAATTCCCTTGAAATTTTTAACCTTTTGTTCTTCCAGATGAACTTTGTTATTTTTTTTTTCTAGCTCTGTAAAATAATTTCTTGACAATTTGGTTGATATGACACTGAATAAGTAGATTAATTTAGGTAAAATTATTATTTTTTATTATATTAGCTTGGCCAACTTATGAACACTTGATATTTTCCCAACTGTTTAGATCTAACTTTATTTGTGTGGAAAGTGCTGGTTTTGTCTTGGCAAGTAGACTCCCAAATATTTTATATTATCTATAGATATTTTAAATGGAATTTCTCTGTCAATCTCTTGCTGCTGGATTTTGTTGGTAACATATAGAAATGCTAATGATTTATATGAATTTATTTTGTATACTGCAACTTTGCTAAAGTTAGTTGTTTCTAGTAATTTTTTAGTTGTTTCTTTAGAATTCTCTTAAATATACCATCATATCATCTGGAAAGAGTGATAATTTTGTTTCCTCATTACCTACTCTAATTCCTTTAATTTCTTTTTCTTCTCCTTGCTAAAGCTAACATTTCAAATATGATATTGAATAGTAATGGTCATAGTGAACAACCTTACCATTGATTTATTGGGAATGTTTCTAGTTTATTCCCATTACAGATTCTTGCTGATGGTTTTGAATAGCTGCTAACTTAACATTTTAAGGAAAATTCCATTTATTCCTATGCTCTCTAGTATTTTAAATAAGAATGGATGTTGGGTTTTGTCAAATGTTCTTTCTGCACCTCTATGATTTCTGTTAGTTTGGTTATAGAATGCTATCATTCAATTATGCTATCCTTATTTCTTTTAATTAGGTGTATGTTTGCTTTTGTTTTATCTGAGATTAGAATGGCTACCTCTGCTTTTTTGCTTTAGTTGAAGCATAATAAATTCTGTTCCAGCTTTTGACTCTTTGTGTATCACTCTGTTTCAAATGTGTTTTCTCTAAGCAACATACTGCAGGATTCTGGTTTTTAGTCCACTATACTATTCACTTCCATCTTATATGAAAATTCATCTCATTCACATTCACAATTATGTTTACCAGCTGTATATTTCCCTCCATCCTATTTTCTTCCCAATATATACTTTTGTTCTCTGTTACCACCATGTCCCTCCCTTAGTGGTGTTTTATTTCTGATCCATCCACTCTCAACTTGCCCTCTCTCTATCACTCCTCCTCTTTTCTTTTACTCCCTTTTCCTAATGTTTCTGTTCTCTTCTATCCATCCCTTCTCTTTTCTTTCCCCTTTCTCTTCATATTTCCTTATAGAGTAAGATAAATGTCTATTTCCAGCTGAGTGAATATGTTATTCCCTCTTTGAGCCAAAATTGATTAGATTAAGCTTCCAACAATGCTCATTTCCCTCTCTTCTTTCTCTTTATTAAAACATGCATTTTGTGCCTCTTCATGATCTAATTTATCTAATTTTACCTTTCCTTTCCTCTTCTCCTAGCACAATCCCTTCTCCACCCTTTAATGTCTTTTTCTTTAATATCATCGCATCAGAGTCAATTTATACTCACATACTCTGTCTATATTTGACCCCTCTAACTGCCCTAATACAAGATACAGTTCTCAAGAGTTACGAGTATCATGTTTCCATCTAAGAATGTAAACAATTTAATCTTTGTTTTTTTATGTTTTTCTTGAGTCCTGTGTTTGAAGATCAAATTTTCTTTTTAGTTCTGCTCTTTTGAATAGAAATGATTGAAAGTCCCTCACTTCACTGAAGATCCATCTCTTTTCCTGGGTAATCCTGACTATGGCTTCTTGATGCTTGAATTGTTTTTTTCTGAGAGCTTGCAGTATTTTTATCTTGAGATAATAGTTCTTGAATTTTGCAGCAATGTTTTTTTTTTTTTCCTTGTGAGCTGTCTTTCCAGAGGTGATTGATGGATTCTTTCAATGACAATTTTGCTTCTGGTTCTAGTATATTAAGACAGTTTTCCTTGATGATCTCTTGAAAGCATTTTTTTTTATCATGGCCTTCAGGTAGACGAATAATTTTTAAATTGTCTTTTCTGGATTTATTTTCTATGTCAGCTATTTTTCCAATGAATCATATTACATTTTCTTCCATTTAAAAAAAAGTTTGTTAGACTGATTTTTGATGTCTCATAGATTCATTAGCTTCCATTTGCCTAATTCTAATTTTTATTTTAAGTTTTTTTTCAGTTATATTTTGTATCTCTTTTTCCATTTGATTAATTCTACTTTTCAAGGTGTTGTTTTTTAGGTGGATTTTGTTTTTTTCATTTGGCCAATTGTATTTTTAAAGGAATTGTTTTTTCAGTCAATTTTTATGTTTCCTTTCCTAAGCTATTGACTCTTGAATACCTCTTATTTGTTTCTCCAATTTTTCTTCTACTCTCTTATTTGCCTTTTTAAATCCTTTATAAGCACTTTTTAAAGTTCTAATCTATTTTGAACTGGAGAGTGGTCTCATTCCATCAGATTCTGTTCAGAGGCTTGGTTTCATATGGTTTTTGAGAGAAACTGGGAAATCTCGAGCAGCTTCCTGGCTTCATTCCACTATCTTGGCTCTGTCCTCAGAACTCTCTTGCCCTGATATTTTCAACCCCCAAATCTCACTCTCTCTACTGCATAGGACCAAGAGCTCTTGTTTTGGTAGTTGGTCTAGATGAGAACTTTAAGTTCAACCATCCTCAACCTCTGATGTGAACACTTTTTGTTTATCTTCCCAGGAACCACCAGAAGACCTTATCTATGAGGTATGTTTAGAGGGCTTATAAGGAAGGGGTCCATAAGGGGTCTTCCAAGCTTCCATTCCAACCTCCATTTATCCACTTAGAAGGAAGGTCTAGAAGTATTGGGGCAGGAGTGGGAAGACAGATGAAAATTCAGGATACTCAAGTTGGAATGAACTATAGAAGTCAAAGAAAAGAGAACTAGAAGGAATATTGAAAACCTTCAGTCCAAGTTCCTTAATTTATAGTTGAGGTAACTGAAGTTAATAGAGATTAGGTGACTTGTCCAGGGTCTATATAGCTGGCATACTGCAGAGTTAGGATTTATATGCAATTCTTTGCGCATCTTTTTCTAATGCTTAGAGGAGGATGATTTATGCATTGGGCTGATTTATGACCCAATGACTCAAATAAGAGTTTCTGCTTCAAAAGTCTAAGAATTTTGTGATTCTAAACCATTCCCTCATTCTAAAATTCTGTGATGCTAAGGTTCTATAATGTTAAAATATATTAATTTGAGATTCCCTGAGGCTATTAATTTTAATATTCTGAGTTTGTATATAAGATTCTGATATAATTCTGGGATATCTATATATCTATATCTATATACATATATATATATATATATATATATATATATATATATATGAATTCCCCTAATTCCAAGATACTTGGAATCTTAGACAGATTGTTCCCTTGAATCTTTTCTTCTTTATTATACAGAATAAAGCACCTGCCTATCATAACCAATCTCGTCATCAGGCATTTCTCTCACCACTTGCCAATGATCAATTGCACAAAAAGGAGTCGGTCTATGAGGTACGTGTGTGTGTGTGTGTGTGTGTGTGTGTGTGTGTGTGTGTGTGTGGAAATGGAGTCTTTGAAGCTGATGATAGAACATTGTCCCTGATCTCTACTGACAATTTTGACAGGATAGCCAAAGTCTGATGTTCATAAGGTGGGAGGTGTGACTGCTAAAATTCTCTTTTCCAGTCAGAAGTTATTTGAAGGCTTGTATTTAGTTCATCAGACACATTTTGGGAATGATACTGACATGCTGGAGTAAAGGAGACAACTGGACAGGGAAAGGACTGAAAATCAGATCATGCAAAAATGGATTGGGGGAACTGGGAGATTAAGAATGGAGGAGAGAAGACCTAGCAGGGACATCAGCATTATTTTAAAGACAGTGGGTTGGGACTGCCTTGGCATGTAGGGAGTTAAAAGCAGGGAAGGCAGACATTCTGTCGAGGGGGACTCCTACCTTGGGCGAAGAGGGATAGTGTTTATTGGTCTCTAAAGAAGCTTCTGATTCTTACATTCCCACATAATTTTGGATTCTAAGAACTCTTCTAATTTTGGTATTCTATGTCATAAAGTCTTCTAGAGCTCTGACCTTCCATGTTCTATGTTCTTAGATTCTTTTCAATTTTGCCATTCTATATGCTCTCCTCTAGAGTCCTCCCTCCATTCTGTGTTCTAAGTTCTTTCTTTATTCTGATATTCTAAGATTCCTTTTAGCTGTAATATTCCCTATTCTAACGTCATCCCCCAGCAACAACTTTCCCTCTTCTAAGGGTCTTGTCATCCCTTATATTTTCTGTTTTAAGAATCCTTCTAACTCTGACATTCCCTGTCCTAAGGGTTCTCCCATCTTTGAAATTTTCTGTTTCAAGGACCTTCCCAGTTCCATTATTCTATTCATCTATGACTTTCAGGTTATATAGCCTTTGGGTGACTTCTGTAAGATATCTTTTTGTATTTCAAGGTACTTGGTAAAAGGGAATTAGAGACAACTTGGAGAATCAAACCTTGGATCAACCTTGTCATGTGAATGCTTCAAGGTTTCTTGCCCTTTTCACCAGAGTGGTTAACAGGGGTGGGTGTAGGGACAAACCTCTTCTTTTTTTTTTTTCCATTTAACAGACACTGTCATCACCATATGAAAATATTTATTATGCAATTGACCCAGTTACTTAGCCTTTCCTCCACTTGGATTCAGAAGATTTGGACTGGAGTCCTAATTCCACCATTTACTTGCTATGTGATACTGGGCAGGCCATCTCTACTCTCTGGATTTCATTTCCCTTCTCAAAATGAATATAAAATTACACTATATTTTAAGCTTTCTGGGAGAATATCAAGGACTTTATCACTATAAACCACTGAATAAATGTCTATTGCTATATTATTGTTGTTGCTGTTATTAGTATTAATCTCCATGTTTCCAAGACCTCTGCTTGCATCCACATGAATCCTTCATTCTCTCATGATAGCTGCAGCTCCTCCCCACTTTCATCCTCACATCCCTCTCTGGTGAATTGCTCAATGAATTTCATGGCTAAACAATGTCATCACCTAGTGGCCAATCCTTCAGAAATAATCTCTGGAAGTCTTAGATTAGAGGCAAAGTGATGCAGTGGACAGAGCATAGAATTTGGAGTCAGTGGGCCCAGGTTCAAATGCTATCCCTGGTATGAGTGACTTTGAAGTAGTCACTTAAATTGTGTCTCAGTTTATTCTTTGGTAAAAATGAAAGAGATGGATCAAATGATCTCTTTTGTCACCTATTACATATACTAGAGCTGTTCCTTTTCTCTAAAATGAAGGGGTTAGACTAGATGATCCCTGTGGTCCCTTTTAATTCTTGATGTCTGAGATGACAGTCATACTCCATCTCAAAATCTTTTCAGTTTTTCCAATGTCTGTACTTTGCTGGAAGAGCCTTAGAGAGCCCAGGGCCAGTTCCACAATAGGATGAAACAGGATGACAGATATCATTCATCACTTAGTGGTGAATACCTGATGAGGATGGGCCTCTTGGAGGAAGACAGTCAAGTGGAGAGAAATCTTTACAATAGAAAAGATGACCATGAAGTTTCTTGTGGTTCTCTTTCTGCTTTTCTGTTTCTACTACCTGAAGTGGGACATGAATGTGAATTTGGGGCAGGGAATATATAGTTTCTTGTAGCAGCAGGTTGGGAATAAAATTTGTATAACCAGAATTACCAAGACTGGAGAAATCAGAACCAAGATTTTGAAAAGAAGAGAGATATGAAATCTCATAATCAGGGTGGGGGCCAGTTGCAGGTCATTTGGACCAAACTAGAAAAATGAGTCTTCCTCATTAAGCCCAATACCCTGTATACTGTGCCGCCCTTACTTGGCACAAGGGGAGATACAAGTCAAGTAAGAATCTATTTTTGCAAGAGGTATTAATTTTGGTGTTAATTTTAATTGTAATTAGATGTTAAGTATTAATTCTGTTTGGGGAAAAATTACTATTTCATCCTTTGGCACAAATTAAAAAAAAAAAAAACAACCAAACCTGCTGGGGGAAAAAAAAAAACCATTAGACTTTTGACTCCTTGCAAATGTGCTGAAATCCTATGGAAAATGCCATCCACATCCAGAGAGAGAACTATGGAGAGTGAATATGGATTAAAGCATAGTATTTTCACCTGTTTGTTTTTTCTTTCACATGTTTTTCATGTGGGGAAACAAGTATGGAAATAGGTTAAATATGTGCACAAGTCTTTAAAACATATCTCAGATTACTTAATATCTTGGGGAGATGGCAGGTAAGGGAGACAGGGAGAAAAATTTATGAAAATGAATATGAAAAATATTTTTACATGTATTTGGAAAAATAAAATGCTACTGAAAATTAACACAAAAAACAAAGATTGCAACTGATAAAATTCCCTCCTCCACCGAAAAAGGGAAATCCTTTATGAAATGATGGCAGGAATGGAGTGAGAGGGACAAAGCTCAGAGGGAGGACATGTATTGATTTTTTTCCTCCTTTTAAATTATGACTTAATAGCCATCTATATGTAAGAACATTTTGATATATAAAGAAAAACAATAGAGGCAATGGGGACTGTCAACTTTTCTTAGGTCCAATTTTTGAAATGTGTATAAAATATAGCATGATCACACCCACATTGTACTGTCTGCTTGGGCCTTTCTCCACTTCCTTCTGCCTTTTGCACCCCTACCTATCCTATGTTTCATTGCTTGCTTCTTCCCTTTTCTTCTTCCCTTTCCTTTGAATCACTATCACTAGTTACCCACTTCCTCCAACCCTTTACCAAAACAACAAAAGTTCTCTTTTATACCAAATGGAGAAGACAAACAACAACAACAAAAACACCAGCAGATAATATGTGAATGACAAAGACTTTGGACCTCAGAGTCTGCCAGTTAGAGAACTGGTTTCAAGATTATGATTGTACCAACATTGTTGAAAACCCAAAGATGGGCCAATACATTGAAAGGACAAGGTACCAGAACAACAGAAGAACCCACTCCTTTCTGCTAATCCTTTAACTTTACCTTTGACATGTGATCCATAGCAAATCATTTAGACAGCATGACTTTCAGTTTTTTTTTTTTTTTTTTTTTTTTACAAGAGCTGTGTACCTGCCTCACAAGGTTATAATGAGGCTCAAACAGAGAATATCTGTAAGGTGTTTTGCAAATTTCAGTTGCAGGTGAGGATGTCAAATCTACCAGCCTTTATCGGTCTTCATTCTCCTTGACCTCTCTACAGCCTTGGACACTGTCCATCACTCTCTCCTCTTTGATATTCTATTTTCACTAGGTATTCAGGACACTTCTTTCTGCTGATTATCTTTCTTCCTATCTGACCATTCTTTAGTCTCATTTTTAATCTTCTATCAAGTCAAAACATCATATTCCTGATATCATTGATCCTATTTGAGAATGAATGATAAACAACAAGAAGCAATAGTAGTTGTCTCCGATGGGATTAGTCCCAGGGGGGCAATGCTGCTATTTCTTACTCTTCTTCCTCATTCATGTGGGGTGTCATATCCTTACATGTACAGATTCTATCCAAAGGAATATAAATTTTGGTTGCTTATACTTCACAAGGTATTTTGGGGTTTGGAGGCAAGATTTTTTTTTTTTTAAACTGGGACTTTTTTGAATCATGCAATTTTCATTTATGATTTCTTGAAATATAGCTCTGAAAAATCAGGTTTTTGTAAAACCCACTGGAATTCAAATGGAACTCCCTGACTTTGCCTTTGACTCCAAATGATTCTAGTTCTCATTTATTGGCCAATAATAAGCCTCAGCCCAAGAGTTTCTGTTCTGGCCAGAAACTCTGAACATTTTCCCCTCCCAGATTGATTCTTCTGTGAAGGCAAACTTGTTGAGAACCACGCCTAAGTGTGAAACCCAGAAAGCTTGTAAAGGGTTAAAGGGCTGTTAAGGTTAAGGGGCATTTGATTCTCTGAAAACTGCCATAACACACTTGAAGAAATTGCAAATCAGCTTTTACTGATGAACATGTTGCTTAATTGGGAATGAAATAAATTGGAGGCAAGAGGGAAGAAGAGAGAGGTCAGAGAATGCAGCTGCCTCTCAGTCTCCTTGTATTGTTATCATCCTCTCACATGAAGGGATCTATTCTGCTGATCAGAATTAGATTCCCAGCAGCCGCTAGCAGGTGGCTCCAATAACAAATGGTGCCCAGCGTGGGGCACAAGAAACACAAGAAACAAAGAAGCAGCAGTACTTGAGAGTTGTTTGTGAGTAGGATTCTCCCAGGAGAGTTCTTTCAGTAACCTTCAAGGAAGAAAAGGGAGAAGAGACCCAGTAAAACTTTTTCAGTTGCGGTAATTAAAATGGGCCAAAACATCAAAGGGCTGAGCCAGGAGACTGATGTGGGACTTAATGCCTTCTCTGACTACAATCCTGTTTCTCCTTTTGTCAGAAATTTTGCCTCCATGATGGACTATTATGATAGAGAAAAACACATCTCATAAGATTCAACAGCTGTTATAGCATTTCACCATGCAACCATGCAGAGGAATAGGACAGAAAAGATTTTGATAGTGCTGTTTGCATTTCTTAGCATGCTGACTCAGATAACAGCCATTGCACAAACTTACTGACCATGCTGTTGGGGGAAAAATAATCATGTTTCCATAAAACAGCAGCCACTAGCAGTGGCTCCCGTAACACAAACTAAACATTTTTTTACATCAATTCTTAACTAGCCTTTAACTACTGAATTCAAACTGAAACCTGGGAAAGGCCTTAACTCAAAAAGGCCAAGGTCTCCCACTGTGTCCAGGGCTATCCCCAGTCATCCTGATCTATGTCTTGCCACTGGACTTAGATAAGTGCAGAAAAGAGTGAGGCTGATGACTTTTCACAGTTCTGCCTCACTTAAATCCAAGCAGCAAATCAAGATGTCACCATCTTGATGTCATTAGTCTTCTTTGAGAATGTAGGAGAAACAACAATAAAAGGTTTCCTTTGATGAATCTCCATCTACATGATGTCAGGTGTTTGTAGATGTCCTACAAAACTCTTTCCTAAGACTTCCCTCACCTCTCTGTTGACTTCTGTTCTCACATCTTCAATTGCTTCTTGGGTATCTCAAGCCAGATAATAGACATCTTAAACTTACCATATTGAAAATTGAACTTCTTATCTTTGCCCCCAAACTATTCTGTCTTCCAAACTTCCTTATTAATATCTAGGGCACCGCTCTTCCCCCATTTCCTGATCTTGAAACTTAGATGTCTTTCCTAACTTCTCACTGTCACTCTCTCCTTCCTAATCAAATCTGTTACCAAGGTCTGCTGGTTTTACTTCCGCACCATCTATCACATATGGTCTCTTACCTCTCCTAAAATTGCTACCATTGTGGTGTAGATCCCAAGATCTTGCTGTGATGAAAGGCACAGGTATAGAGCCCATTATACTAATATGGGCAGAGTCAACCATGTACAATGCAGTGTGTAGAGCAGGTTGGGCTCCTTGGGAGCACCCTGACTTCCCAGGTTTCATCCAGCATGATCTCCTCTTCCTCTCCCCCTTTTTTCTCTCCTTGTTCTTCCTCCTCACTATTCTTTCTTTTCCTTCTTCTCCTTTCCTCTCCCCTGCCTTCCCTATCTTCGTCCCTCCTTCCCTTCCTCCCTCCTCCCCTCTTCTTTTCTCCCTGCCTTCTTTCCTTCCTCCCTTTTTTTCCTCCCCCTCCTGCTCTTCTCCTTCTCCTCTTGGGATCCAGCCTATCTAAGTCAGTTTTGTAGGAAAACAATTCCTCAGATTCATCCAATTAATACATGATTTGTATTGGCTCCTATGATTTCTCACTGGATTCTTCATGGTAAACAGGGCAAATCTGCTTCTCTTTTATCCTTCTTATTTTACACGCAGGAGAAGTAAAGAGGAAGCCAGTATCACAGACACAATTTTTGTTTCATAAGGACGAGGCTGATGAGTGGACAGGATGAGGCATCCTGCAGAGCTGAGAAAACAGACCAGAAGGAGATCTTGACCCTCAGAACCTCAGTTCCCTGGATTGTGGCCTGGGCAACCTCTCCCTGCTGTGTGACACATCCAGGGAAATGTGCAGGGCTGGGCTTTCTGCTGTCCTCTTGAACCCTCTTCCCCTTCCCCCACTAGGTTGAGGTCTCTCTCTGAGAGAATAATGGTTATAAAATATTAGGGTTGAGAAAGAGAAAGTCAGTCACAGGCAGTTAGTCTTTCTGCTCCGCACTACTATAAAAATAAAAAGCCATTTTGTAGAATTTAAAATGTTTGAGTTGGGAGGGGCCTTAAAACAGGGAATGTCAGAGCTGGAAGGACCCTTAGAACAGAGAATGTCAGACCTGGAGGGACCCTAGTGATGTGAATGATGAAATTAGCTTATTCTCTCCACTTTTAAAGGAAATGCTAAAAGGCTCATCTTGGGAATTTAGTTCTCCAGACCATCCTATTACCATAGTTAAGATAGCCTCGGATACCTACTAGCAGTGTGACACTGTATAAGTCATTCACCTTTACCTACCTGAGTTTCCTCACCTATAAAATGGGGATAACAATACCATCTCTCCTCCCAAGGTTGCTGTGAAGATTGTATGAGATAATACTTGTAAAACTCTTTGAAAAACTTGAAGTTTTCTATAAATATAGGCCCTTATCATTATCATTATTATCATTTTATTTCTGACTCTATTATTGAAGTCCAACAACTCAGCCAACTCATTGGTTCTTCCTAATTTCACCCTCCTCCCACCCCTATTTGTTTAATGACTCACTCCATGATCGTGTTGGGAATGGATGCCAAACTAAATCTAACTTCCTCACCATGGAAAAAGAAAGAAATTGCAACAGCAATATCAAACTTTTGATTCCTTAACTGTTCTCTACTCTTCATTCAGATCACACAAGCAGAGAAGTAGCATGGCCTTAGGATAAAGAGAACCTTGGATTTAGAATGAATGGACTTGGGTTTGCAGTCTAGTGCTGCTATTTCTTCCTCTAATTATTGTGGGCAAGTCACTTTCTGATCTTTGTGACTCACTTTCCCCTTCTGCAATATGAGGAGACTGGCCTCATGGCTTCTGAAGTGCCATCCAGTTCTATTTTTTTTTAAGCACCTAGACCATGGCCAGCTTCTTGGTTCTTTTTGATGACTAGCCATATAGCTAACCCTAACCCTAACCCTAACCCTAACCCTAACCATTTATTTCCATTTTTGGGTTCTTAAGTCTTGGAATAATTTTAATTTTCCTTCCTTACTCATAATGAGATTCTGTTCACTTAATCCCAGATGGAAGGGAGCTCTAAGTCCATTTAGTCCAACCTACAACTGAGAAAGAATTCTCCTGTCAAGGTTGCCATTTTGCCTATGTTTATTTGATCTTCTTTAGTTAAAAAAATCATCTTCATTGATAGAAAATAGAAAAGTAAAATAGTGCAATGTGGCCCATAAAAAGAAATTTAAAATAACAACAACAACAACAACAACAACAACAACAAATCATCTATTTTAGATAAGGAGAATAAGGAAACAACAAGACTTATCAGCTTGGGTCAGTGACATAATGTTAACAGACATTCAGAGGAAACCATTACTCAAGGCCTATTTTGCTTCTCTATTTTATATCAATGAAGTTATTATTTCCATGTTCCTTTGACTGCTTATATTCACTTGGAGGATCTGGGATTCTTTGTTTCCTGAATTCAGAGAATTGTACCTTTTTTCTCCCCTTTTCCAACTTGGAAAGAGACTAATCTTTCTTTCAATTAGAAATCAAATTACCTTATTTTGTACCTTGGTTATTTTCTTTTAATTAATTAGTTTTATTTGAATCCTTTTAATACATAAAAATGTATCTCACTCTGTATTCAGGGTCTTTGGATTAACTTGGAATCCACTGATCTATTTATTATAGCTTTTTGTCTAATAAATCATGTAACTCTGAGGGTCACCTTAATTATTACAAATTATCCATAATAGTAGGAACTGTTCAACTTTTGGATTTAAATCATCAAATCAAGTCAGATCAAGTTGTCAAGTCAACAAACATTTATTCCGCACCTACTATGTGCTAGGCACCGTGCTAAACTCTTGAGTAACCAAGAAAGGCAAATGAAGCCCCTCCCCTCAAGGATTTTATAGTATGATGGGGAACACTGTGTACAAAGAAGATCTAGATAGGGTAAATTGGAAGTGAATTGTAAAGGCCTAATACTGTGGTAGTGCTAGTAAGCACGTAGTATGTACTTAAATACATATTGACTGAAAACTGGGATGTGAAACCAGAGACATAGGTATTAGGATAACATCTGTCATTGATTCGTTGCTTGATGTTGAAGCCAAGTCCCTTCTTCTGGTTATTACTTTATCTGTAAGACACAGGACTAGATGAAATGACCTTTAAGGCCTCCAGCACATAGCACAATTTTTGGTGCTTAGTAAAGATTTATTGACTATGTATTCTCTCTCTCTTTCAGTTGTCCCATTCTGTGCTCTACATTCTAAGGCTTCTTCTAGATCTGAAGTCTTGTGTTCTATGTTCTCATACATGGGACTCTTTTCTAACATTCTTTGCTCTCCATTTAAAATATTCTAGGGTCCCTTTCCATACTGATGTCCCATCAATCTGTTGTGAAAGCAAGAAAGAAGAATCTGAGAAATGGCCCAAGGCCTGGTTATCTATTTTAAGGTTCCCTCCTACTTCTGACACTTCATGTTCTAAAGCCAATCCAACCCTGACATTCTTTGTTCTAAGGCATCTCCCATATTCTCAGGTTCTACGTCAGGAGGGAATCTACAGAATCATTGCCCCATTCTATCTCTCTGGAGGACAATTCCCTGACTTTCTCAGAATAGCCCATTTTCATGGCTCCATGACAGAGCACATGAGCTAAGCAAGTCCCTTGAATCATGAACTGACAGATGTAAAGGACTTTTAGGGATCATTTAGTTCCATTCTTCTAGGTCAGGACATCAAGAGCCTGGAATTTGTGCTAGGTCTCACAGTAAATCAACCAACCAATAAGTAACATTTTATTAAATGCTTCGTTTGTGTCCAATAAATACACTGAGGAGGAGGGAGAATCCAAGGGAAAAATAAAATTGCCACTGCCTTTAAGTAGCTTGCATTCCAACATGTATACTTTTAAGTATGTTGTAGTCAGAATAAATACAAACTCTATACTCAGTACTGTGGGGAAGGAGAGCTTGATTAGATGGATAGGGGGAAGGAAGAAAGGGACTGTGGAAAAGGATGCTGGAAAGGATTCCTAGGAAGCAAGTTTAGAACTGGAGCTAAAAGGCCTCTCTTTGGGCACCTACCCAGAATCCTTCTCATTAAACTGGAACTCTTTTCACTCAATTTTGTTTTTATGGGGTGCATGGTCAGATTAGGGAACAGCTTGGGACTATTTTTCATGTCTTTTGTAGAAAGAGGGACCAGATGATTACTCCTTTCCTCCTTTCCTGACATTTTTCAATGTCTTAGAAATTTTCCTTTTCATTTTGAAGCTCCAGACCCGGCTCCTGAGTGATGAGGTATTATCCAGATCTTTGGAAATCATACCCAAATTTATCCTAATTTTTTTTGGGGGGGTGATAGAGATAATCTTTACCATTCAATCTACCAGGAATTTTTGTCCCTCTTTTAGGGAATAATTCAGATGCTACCTCTTCCAGGCAGCTTTTCCAGGAATTAGTCCTCTTGGTAGTGATTTGTGTGATGGTTCTGGGTGCCTAATAGGATAGAATGTAGGAAGTAGCACCTTAGGGCAGGTGGCAGGAGGAGGAGGTGGCAGAGGAAATATAATAGATTTAGTTGAATAAATTATTTATATATTTTGTTTTCACATCATTGACATTTCCCACCCTCCCCCCCATTTCCCATACAACCCACTGCTTGTAACAAAGTACAATAGAAAGGAGTTAAAAAACAAGCAATTCAACAAAACTAACCAACTGAGTCAGATTGAATATGAGAATACATGCAACATTTAGCAACCTTAATCTCCCACCTTTACACAGAAGAGAGGGTAATGCATTCTGTCATATTTTCTCCAGGGACAGGTTTGGTCACTGTGCAATCACTGTGCATGGTTCTCTCCCCACTGCCCCCTCACACACCTTAAATATTACTATCTCTGCATAATTCTTCTCATATTTCTCTGCTTCATATTTATCATTTCCTTTGGGACAGTAATATTTCATTCCATTCACACTCCACAATTTATTCGTCCTCTCTCCAATTTAGGAGGATTTAATTTGTTCCCAGTTACTTATGATCACAGAAAAGAGCTAAAATAAATATTTTGGTGTATGTGGGAACTGCTTTCTGTGACTTCCTGAATGTAGACGACTGATAGTGGAGTTTTTGCAGCAGAGAGCATGGGTATTCTAAAGGAAAGAAGATAGGAAAATATAGAAGTTTTGATATTATTGGGTCGAAGAGCAAGAATCTAAAATCTAGCCACAGTGATTTGGCTTGCACCCAGTCCAGGCACACAAAGCCTGGTCCCTTTTCTTTCTCATCACTCCATCATAGGATTCTAGATGCTTCTCCCATCAGCCCTTACTCTTTTCACTCTCTTCTAATGACCAGTCTCCCAGCTTTCTCCCTTGAAAGCTGCCTGTGAACCCTGCATTAATGACTGAAACTAGTTAGACTGAAAGCATCTTGAGGACCTGTGCTAGGCAGCAAGGTTCAGAGGATAGGGCATTGCATCTGGAGGAAGGCCTGGATTTAAATTGGACTTTCTAGCTGGGTGTCTTGGGATCCTCATTTGTAAAATGAGGACTCAGTGACCTCTAAGTTCCTTCTTGCTCTACAGTCTAGGACTTGGTGATTTTTCCTTTCCAAGGTTGTGAATAAGGCTTCTTCTGGGGCATGATCTTGTCATAAATATCTACTTCAGTGACTTCCAGGGCCTGAGGATGGAAAGAGGAGGTGTCAGGGATATCCAAGGCTTCTCAATCCTGTTTTGGACCTTTTGCATGTCAAAATTCTGCCTTTCCTACTGTATCTCCCAGGAAATTCCCTCAGTAACTACTGCCTCCTTGCCTTAGATCATCCTCCCATCCATAAAGTCTGTTCACCATCCCTCCACAAGATCCATCCCCCTTCTCCCATCCATGAGTCCTGTCTAGAGCCTACATTTTGTAAAAGGGCCCAGGACAATTTGCCTTCATTCCCTTCCTGACTCTATTCCTGACCTTCAGGACTTAAAAACCATGTTCCCTTATTGGGCTCCTTCACTCCTTCCCACCCCCCACCCCCATCCTTCTCTCCCTGCCTGCCTCCCTTCCTTATTTTCAGCTGAGTGTAAGTTTCTTGAGGGCAGGAATGATGGGAAAGGGGAATAAGAAAGTGGAGGGTGGGTAGCTCATATTTGTATATTTACTGCTTAGCACAGTAAGGGCCTGGCACAGTAAGTGCTAAATCACTGCTGATTTCTTTCCTTCCAAGGAGGAAGGTAGAAATGGGAAGGGGTTTCTTTTCCCATGTATTTCCTTTCTTCCATCCTGCTCCTGTTCTTGGACCCCATAATTAATCACATGCCCTCTTCTCTATCAGTCCCCAGGGGAGGTCTAGCCCCTTATGTGTGCATATACCTGATAGATATTCTCAGATGGATCAGCAGAGGAGAAAGAGGAGTTCTGGATCTGTGGAGTGAGAAAAAATAACCTGGTCAGAGACAAATGGGACATCAGAGGTTGAAAGGATATTAGAACTTGGAACTTCAAGAGCTGGGAGGGAACTTAGAACAGAGAATGTCAGAGCTTGGAAGGGCCTTAGAATATGGAAAGTCAGAGCTGGAAGAGAATTTAGAACCATGTATGTCAGAGCTAGGAGGGACCTTAGAACAGAGAAGGTCAGGATTGAGAGGGGCCTTAGAATAGAGAAGGTCAGACTAGAGAGGGCCTTAGTACCTGGAAGGTCAGAGCTGGGAGGGGCCTTAGACCAGGGAAGTCAGAGTCCAGGGGATCTCAGAACAGGGAATGTCAGAGCTGGGAGGGACCTTAGAATATGGAAGATGAGAGCTGGGGATGTTCTTAGGGCAGAGTATCCTATCTGGGAGGGCCCTTACAATATGGAATATCAGAGCTGGGAGGGCATTTGAAACAGGAAATGTCAGAGCTTAGAACATGAGAACGCAGAATATCAGAGTTGGAAAAGGTCTTACTAAATCCATCCCTCATTTAGGCTGTAGGCATTCATTAATTACTTTCTATGTGTCAATTACTGTTCTAGGCATTACGGATACAAGAACAAAAGCTAACTTTAGCATCAACTTTTACAGAAAGACTTCTGGGGTCTCTCCCCACCAGCATCTTGCAGCTACTTGAGATAATAGTGAGCCGTTGAAACTGCTTGAGTAGGGGGTTATGTGATTAGGGACACATCCTTCACATGAAGCCTAAATTTCCCTCTCTTTAACTTCTCCTATGACTACCATTTATGTGCCAGGGTATATTCTTACCTTTGGGACCAAATGGGTTAAGATGAATTCCACTTCCATATTCTAGTTACTCAAAGAACCATATATATGGGAATATATATTCCTCCCAAACAAAGTCTTTTCTTCTTCAGGCTGGTTGTCATAAACTCTTTTCATTGATCTATTCAAATGGCATGAACTTGGGTCCCATGACTTATCTGATGATCACTAGATGCCTTATAGCTCATCAGCGTTCTCCAATGATTATCCCACTCAAGCTTTCAGAACCCAAGTGTCTCCAGTTCTGGACAAAGGATGCCCTTCCCACCCCCTGATTGTTGCTATTTGGTTATTTTTACTCAGGCCAGACTCTAACTAACTCCTGTTTTGGGGTTTTCTTGGCAACATATTGAAATGGTTTGCCATTTCTTTCTCCGGCTCATTTTATAGATGAGGAAACTGAGACAAACAGGGAACGATGACTTGGCCAAAGTCACACCACTAGGAAGTGTCTGAGGCCAGATTTGAACTCAGGTTTCCTGACTCGAGGCCTGACAGTCTACCCACTATACCATCTAACTGCCTCCACCCCATGATAGACACCCCGAAATCCCTAAAGATAGCGTTTGAAGGACACTATCTGTTCCTACCTGTGGGAAGTGAGTATTATTCATATACAGGTTGCAATCTTCACCTGGAAGGAGGAAAATCCAGACAGAAGACCTTGTTAGAATATTGTTTTAGCCAGAATGCTATGAAAGAATGACTAGACAGCACTAACTAGTGGCACAATGAATAGGGAAACTAGACTTGGGGTCAGGAAAATCTATGTTCAAATCAAGTCTTGGATACTTCCTGACTGTCTAACCCTGAGTAAGTCCCTTAACCTTCATCTGCCTCAATTTCCTCAACTGTAAAATGGGGATAATAATGATAACTCTCTCCCAGACTGAAGATCAAATGATACAATTGTAATGCACTTAGTACGGTGTTTGGCAGATCATTGATGCTTGAGAAATGCTTGTTTCATGTATAATACATACAAAGTCATCTGTCTTTTCAATTAAGATGGGAGGGAGAAGAGAAGGAGGAGAATTTGAACTCAAAATTTTAAAAACAAATGTTAAAAAATGTTTACATGTAATTAGGGAAAAATAAAAAAGTAAAAGTAAAAAAAAGGAAATACTTAATTTTTTTTCTTCTTTCTTTCCCTCCTTTCTTCATAGCTAGCTATAGCAATACCTATAATCTAAGATTACAGAGTAGTCCTCTGACAAGATTTCTATGTCCATAGTTCTAGAAATCTCTAGTTTTAGAGTCTGTGATCTGATATTCCATGATGGCCCCTTCCTGAGCACCTCCTCTTAGCTCTGAGTCCTCTTTTGAGAGAAATTATAGAAAACTGTATATATACTCCCTGAGGGCAAGAAGTGAGTCAGTTTGATCATAAAGTTCTATTCCAATGAGTGTCTCATCATGGCATGGAAGGAATCCTGAGATCTCCATGGCTGTGTCTTTTAGAAGAGGTTTTTCAATACAGTTCCAAGAAAATTTTGTTTCTGATTTCTGCTTATTAAATATTTTCAAAGAAATCATCATGGAGATAATGACCATTTCTGTATCATCATTTGTTACAGAGGATGTGAAGATAAAGAAATTCTATTAAGAACTTAATGAAACCTTAATATTAAATCAATATCCACTTTTTCAATTCAGACTTCAATGCCAAGAGCAGGATGAGGAAGGAAAGATGGTTCAGGAATAAGAAATAAAGAAACTCTCCCTACATTTCAAGAAGAGAATTGTGAGGTGCTTGATATGACAAGCACCACATATTACAAAATTGGAAACTGACTATAATGTAGCAGAAAGGAAATTATTGGTTACTAGTGTGGTCAGTGAACAGTCAGATTTTAAGTATGTTAGAGATAAAAATCAAAAGCAAGTTAAAATAGAAAGTAAAAATTGGAAGACATGGCATACAATGGCGGCAACTCTGGTCTTACCTTTTTAATGCAACTGTGAATACTGAAATACAGGAAATAGATGAAAAAAACCCTAATATCAATATCAACAGAGAACATTGCTATTTTCTGATGGCATTTGAACAATGAAATTGCTATACTGAGGAGGCTAAAGAACTTTGAAACCCCGGCAGCAAACACTCGTCAGATGGAAAGTTAAGACAATGAAGTCCTCAGAAAAAAAAGTAGGGTTCAATGAAAAAATGATCTGAAATCTTAGAGAAACAACAGTCAAGAGAAAGAAAAAATGGAAGGAAAAAAAAAAAGAAAAGGGGAATATTGCAATTAGAACTCAAATGGATATTGATTGCCAGAGATGAGTAGTAGTGTTAATCAACAAAGAGTTCAATATGTGCTATCAGCCAGGAAGATGAAAATACTTTATCCTGTTGAGTATGCATCTTGTAAGTTTGCATGGCCATAGCGATACCCATGGAAAGGATGAAGACCATCCATGACACATAGGCAGCTAGGCTCCTATTTCCTGAGAGTAAAGTTGGGTCTGGAACTTCTCTGGGAAGAGACATCAGAGGAAGTATAATTTGTGGCCCTTGCTCAGTCTCTGCCATGTTTTATTTTGAATGAATTTAGTTGAATGTGAAGACATATAGACCAAGAAAAAGGGGAGTGATCCCTGGAAACATTGACCTAATCCTCTAGAGGATATCCTACTGTTGAGAGAGATATAAGTTGGAGAAAAGTAAGGAAGTCCTGAAATGGATTGTAAGGATTCTAACTAAGAAAAGAGAAACCAGTTGATGAAATCCAAGGAAGACTCCTCCATGGCCATGAGAGTATTTAGTGTAATTGAATTCTTTTGATTCAAGATGGTGGCAGGAAGTGTGTGAAACTTAAATTCATTGTGCTCCCTGGAAGGGGCTGCTGACTCATATTGTTTGTCCTAGCCAGTGTAGGCACTCATTGTTCATACGAGACTGAAGCCCAGAGAGCTGAAGTGTTTTGTCAAAGGTGGCACAGTCACTAAATGAGAGAACTATTTTAGGGAAGGGGTATTTTTAGTGCTGTGAGAATGAGAATGTAAGTTTTCCTTGTGTGACCTACAGTCAAAAAATATGCAAAAGACCCTCAGAGATTGTCTAGTCCAATCATGTAATTTTTCACTTGATCTAACTGAGACTCAAGGAAGGCTGATTTATCTAAAGTCATACTGTCTATCAGCGGCAGATGCATTTCCTTATTTGTTCTGGGGGCCATACTCACCTTCTTTCTGGAATGAACAAATCTTCCCCCTTCGAATTAGATCTCCTAGCGTATGTTGAGAGTCCCTGAAACAGCAAGACAGGAGAGTCATAAATAGTCATTTTCCCTGTAGTCCTCTGGTTTGGGGGTAAGTAAAAGGGAGGTCCCTGGATACCTAGCTTTGGGAGGGTCCAATAATTATGGGGAGGGGATGTTAGCAGACATTCCTTGAGACTCTGATTTGTGCCTTCAACAATCTGCTGGCCATATCCTCTTGGATTAAAGTCCCAATGGCCCCTGAGTCTCCACAGGTCACACTAAAACTCATTATTTCCTCCTTCCTTCCTTCCTTCCTTCCTCCCTCCCTCCCTTCCTCCCTTCCTAGCTTTCCCTCCCTTCCCCTTCTTTCCTCCCTCCCTCCCTCTTCTCTTCCTCTCTCCCTCCTTCCTTCCTTCCTTCCTTCCTTCCTTCCTTCCTTCCTTCCTTCCTTCCTTCCTTCCTTCCTTCCTTCCTTCCTTCCCTTGCAGTCACTTACACCATTCTTTTCACCCCATGCCTCATTGCTGTGTTAGTGAATCTTGATTCCTTTGTTTTAAGGGAAAGGGTGGATGGGAAAATGGTGGAGTCTCCTTTTCCTGTCCCCTCCTTTGAGGAATTTAGAGACTTTTTAAAAGGTGCTCAAGTGAGGAAGAGGAAAGGGGAAATGAAAAATCTAGAGAGGAGGAGAAAGAGAGGGGAAGAAGAGGGGAGAAGCAAAAATTTTAGGAAAGAAATGAAGCCAGGACATAGAAGCTGCTGTATTGATCTGGAAGTGCTGGTGCAGGCTTCCAATTTTTCTTAGAGAGGCTGAATTTTTTTTTTTTTTGTTGTTGTTGTTGTCTCTCTCTCTCTCTCTCTCTCTCTCTCTCTCTCTCTCTGTCTTTTTGTGTTGGTTTTCAGCACTGTCCAGCACCAATATGGAAAACCCTTGGGGAATAAATGCCTTCAGGCTGCTTAAGAAAGTATAGATTGGCTCCAGTTGGAATAGGAATCTGTTGAAACTCTCCAAATTAGGCCATGAGTGGAGGTAGCAATTCTAGCCTGGATGAGGGCTAGTCCTGGGTGATCTCCTCCAATTTGAGGAGATTTTGGAAAGAGGGGAAACTGAGGAAATTCTATCCTACCGTCCAGCCTTCCTGATGCACAGGATATAGACAGCAATTACAATCAGAGCCACCTCAGTCACAACGCCAACAAAGATGCCAGCTTCAATAATTCCTCTGGAACGAAAAGCTGCTGAGAAGAGGGGTGGGGAAAGTAAATAAACATTTGTTAAGTACCTACTATGCATTAAACATTGTGCTAAACCCTTTTGCAAAGAGCAAATTTAATCACAGTAACCCTGGTATGCTATCACCCTTAGAAGTGAAGAAACTGAGGCAGAAAGCTTAAGTGACTTGTCCAGGCTCATATAGCTAGTAAGCATCAGGTCTACTTGACTCCAGGACCAGTGGTCTATCTACTTCTCCAACTGAGAAGGAAGAACAAAGGAGCCTTCAATGAGTTTTCTCCCCCCCCCAAAAAAAAAAAAACAACAAAAAACAAAAACAAAAACAAAACAACTTCCTCTGCAAAGCAGATTTGATCCATACATCTTACATATTGACTGTCACTTGGCAGGGTTTTATCATTAGTGTCTGGAGAACATTCAGGGACAACCCGAGTGTTGGATAGCACATCAGATGAAACATGCTGATGCTAACTCTTTGACTTCCCCCAAATTAGTCTCTCCTTATCCTCCTCTTCTATTTTTTTTAAATCCCTAATACTTGAAATAGAATTTTCTTTGAGTGTATCTGATCTGTCCCCTCCACTCCCACATTCAATCAATGTCTAGGATGTTACCGATAATCTCACAAGGACTTCCTGCTCCTGGCTCTTGGTTTTCTCCAATTCCCTCTTCCCATCACCTCCTAAATAATCTTCCTAAATCCTTTATGGGACCCGTTGACTTCTTTGTCCCCAAATCCTTCAATGGCTCCCATGTCTACAGAGTAAATGACAAAACTCCAGAATTTGGCATTCAAGGTCCTTCACAATTTGACTTCTACTAATCTGTTTGATCCTTTGGTATAATCCATGTTCCATCTGTGTTCAATTGTTCTACAATTTCATTATCATACAATTTACGTCTCTATGTTTTTGCTTAATCTGCTTTATCCATTTCCCATGCCTTAAATAGTTCTCTCTCTTTCCCACTTTCTTCAAAGGCCCGAACTCTACCGGATACCTCTTTTAGGAAATCTTTCTTGGCTCTCCAACCCTCCCCCACTTAATTGAATTGAAGGTACTATTGGAGGAACAGCAACCACTCACATAGCTGAGGCCCTTGGACTTCCTAGAGCTTTTCTCCTAACACTCCTGTGAAAGGAAGAATGCCAGGACTAATAATCCACATTACTGAGGGTGAAGTGAAGGGCAGGGGGATGATGTCATTAGCTTGTTGAATGTTAAAGCTGGGATTTGGCTCCAGATCTGGAACTTTCCCACTGCATTAGCTAGGCTAATCTAGCAAGAAGTTAGGGTTGGAACCCGGGAGAGCTCATTCCTCTTTTTCTTGGCAAAGGTCCCAGTCTTTTGGCTGCTTCTGGTCTTCCCTCTGCTAATTATCTACAATTTATTGACTAGAGCTGTCTGTACATATTTGTTTGCATGTTATCTCTCCTATATTATAGGAGAACTATAAGTTCTTTTAGGGCAGGGACAATTTTTTGCCTCTTTTTATATCCCTAGTGGGGTACATTAGTGCCTGGCACATAGTAGGTACTCAACAAATGCTTATCGATTGATTGTTGAGAACACCATTGCGAGGACTGAGAATGATACGTTCTATTTCTCAAATTCAGCTTCTCTTTTGGGCTTTCTCATTGTCCTTCCTTTTCCTGGGTCTCAGGAAGGAATCTGGGAGTCTAAGCTTCTTTCCCTCCCCTTTTCCCTGCTCTTCCCTATAATATTGCATATTGTACCATGTACTCAAGAGGTGCCCAGTCAGGGCTTGTAAATGACAACCTAGAATACCCCATAGTGCCATCTCCTAGCCGGGGCTGGCTCTGGCACCTTTATAGTCAATTAATTGTGGTGACAGCTGCTTCTCAAAACGAGGAAGCAAGTGTTGGGACACCTGTAGCTACTGGGGGGAATTTTTTCTCCTTACGCTGCAGATTTCAGAATCTCGGTAAGCTTAATCTTTAGATGGCTTCTGTGGGACCTTCTGTTTCTAAGTTTCCAGCAATTTTTGTCAAATAATGCATTCCCATCCTCAAAATTGGAGTCTTTGGGTTTGTCAAACACGAGATTATTCAAATTATTGGCTGTTTTGTGCTTCTAAGTTTCCATGGCTCTGGGTCTCAGAAATTATCTAGTCTGAATTCCATCAATAATAACCCCTTCTTCATTTTCTTTTTTTTCCCCTTCTTCATTTTCCCTGACAAATCACCAACTAGCATTTTCTTGAATATCTCCAGAAATGGGGAGCTCACCACTCCCTGACAGATGGATCTCATTGTTGTGGTCCTTATTTGAAGCCCAGATAAGTTTCTCTGGAACTTGCACAACCTAATAAGCTATAAATTTGTTGCTTCCTCTAGCTGAGGCTCAGCTGTTCCCCTCTTTTATAAACCTGGGCTCCTCCTGGCTGTTTTCCTTCCTGAAAGTTGGAGTCAGTCTGATCCATAACTCTCGTCCCAAACTCGCCTCCTCACCCCAAACACACATGTCTTCATCCCTCCTTGTCCTGAGATCTGGCTCTTCCCCCATAAGCTGGGGATGAAGCTGGATCTGGCTGATCTCAGGTTCCAGGCAGGCAGTCTGCCTGAGCCGTGGGGGACAGAACCCAACTAAGCTAGGATGGCAAGAGAGAATCCCCCAAGAAATACTTTTCTTCTCTGTCCACATAGGGCAACTTATGGAGCCCCGGATCTAACAGAATGGGAGGGGTCAGTTCAGTGCCCCATCCTAGACAAGGAGAATTGGGAAGAGGAAGACAATTGATTACCTCTCAACTACTGACTGCCCCTTAGCTGTGCCACTTACTGCCTATGTCCCTCAGGGCAATTTCCTCACCCTCCCTGGGCCTCAGTTTCCCCTTCTGTAAAATTATCTAGGTGACTCAAGTAGATAAAGCAGTGAGCTTGAGATCAAGAAGATTTGATTTCAAATCTAACCTTAGATACTTATTAGCTATATGATCCTTTGCAAGTCACTTCACTTGCTTGCCTCAGTTTCCTTATTTGTAAAATGGGGATCATACTAGCACCTACCTTCCAGAGTTCAAATGAAACAATAATCGTAGAGTGCAGGGCATATAGTACCTGGCACAACCTAGGCACTCTATGAACGTTAGCTATTACTATCTCTAAGGTCCCTCCTACCTCTAAATTAGTGATTCTGTTGGACTCTATTACCCAGTCAGGACTCAAGCATCCCTAGACTATCTGTCCCAAGTTTTCTCTGAGGACCAAGAAGGTCAGGGAAGCCTGTGTTCAGTTTGAGTGGCTCCTATCTCCCTAAAACAGAAGAGACTTGTTAGTGTCAGTTTATTTCACTTTGGATGGCAATGAGGGGGGACAGCTCCTGAGTCATTTCTCAATGTCCCAAAGTAGAATCCTTAGGTCTGCTTCATACTTCCAGAAACTTATCCAAGGGACACCCTGCACTATCTGGCCCCTGTGACACATTTCCCAGGTACACCTAGACCTTGGATTCTCAAGCTCTGAAAGCCCTCTCCCTGGATCCTGGCTTTTCTTTGTTCCCGAAGATGTCTCTTGGCCCAGATAGAGTGTGGCTATTCCAGAGCCGTGGTAGCCTCGGAAGGACCGTACTTACCATACACCTCCAAATGGGTGTGAGCTGTTACGATTTTATATTCTGAGTCAACAATTTGGACGATGTAGTCATCATTGTCACTGAGAGTAAGGTTGGGGATGAGGAGAGAGCCATTGTTAAATATTATTTCCCGGATGTTTGCCAGTGACTTTTTGGAGGTCTGGGTGGAGTATGTAATGATTTGGTTGGAGACATCTGCTGATTTTCGGTACCAGCTGTATGTATAAACCTTCGCTGAGAAGCCTTGGATGGACAAGGTGACGTTGCTGCCCACAATCCCATAGGGTGGCATTGTTACAATACTGATGGGAGCATCTGGAGCAGATGTTGGCTGGATCCAGCAGCTGAAGATGGAGGCTAAGAGAAAAGGAAGGAGGTAGAGGTCAGCAGGGTTCCCTAGCCTCCTGAGTGACTCGAAAGTGAGCCACCCCCAAGTTTTACCTAAGTGACAATAACTTTCACATTGGCCACATTGGGACGTGATACAGAAAGTGACAGACAGGATATTAGAGAAAACATTGCAAGGACTGCGGCTGAAATGGACTCATAAGTCACAGGAATTGGAGCTGGCTGGCCCCTAGAGATACCAGGGAGTCTAATATTTTCATTTTACAGATTAGCCTGATTTGGCCAATGTCCCACAGCAAATAACAGCAGCATTTGAACCCAGAGCTTCTGGCTGCTAAATCAATACCCTGTGCTGGAATTTGAATCCCTATGTCCTAAGATTCTACGTGCATTCCCTTGCCTCTGTAAATGCCCTAGGTCTCATTTCAGAGCATGGCCCCCTGCTGCTACTTCAGCCTCTGCCTTTGGCTCATGGAAAGATGTCTCTGGGACAGACCCCCAAAGGTTAGTCTGGGGCTTGGGCTGATTGTCTGGGCAGAGGCTCCCAGCCTCTGTCTCTCTCTCCTTTCTCGCCATCCCTCTATCCCCATGGAACTGGTCTCTTACCTGTGAGCAGGAGTCCTTTACAGGGACTGTTTCTCCCGTGGGGAACTTGTGAATGATGATCCATAGGTCTGTATCACTCCCTCTGGATAATTACCTTTGTTACTCCCAAGATTCCGCCTCCCAGTCCTGAGTGCCAGAGCAGACCCCAAGAAGGTCTTGATGGTTTCTAGGCTTCGTCTGTTCTTGCTTGTCTTGCCTTTCTCCCTCTCTTTCCCTAGGGACTCAGCCTGCTCTCTCTTTGGGGCTGAAGCTCTCTGCTCTGCAGGGATCACATGGGTCGCACAGGGCAGGGACTAGGTCTCTGACTTTCTCTTCCCCTGCTGTGGTTTCCTGTTACCCCCAGGGAACTTCTCCTCTGCTCAGATCCTACCCACTATTCATGAAGAAGGGGTTTTGCTACCCCCCAGGGGCTCACTTTTGGTCATACCTGTTGCTCCAATCCTATTCCAGTCACTTCTTTCCCTTCTAAAAGAGGGAAGGGCTGAAGCCTTGATGGAGCCCAGAGCCTGAGAGGAGCTGTCTGTTGATTCTCCCTTCCCTCTCTCAGGCTATGCCAGGGTACCCTGGCATTCCCTTGGGCACTTGGCTGTGAAGTCTGGCTGGGATTCCAGTAGGGCAGAGAAGTGGGTTAAAATTATTGTCTTAATATTACGGAGTGCCACATAGGCTTTATATATATATATTTATATATATATGTATATATAAATATATACTTTATGTATAATGAAGGGATGTTGGATATTCTCCTTCCTAGAGTGTAGGAGGGGTTGCTCTGGTGAAAAGGAAAGGCCCCCAAAGAAAAACACCAGGAAAAAAGAGAAATCAGGGATGTCCATAAGCCTTTGGGCTTCTCTGGATGCTTGACTTAGGAGTTTCATCCTTGGGATCCATCCTAAATTTGGAATTGAGTGCAAAACATAACAATAATATAGTGCTTTAAGATTTGTTAACCTCTTTACGAATATCTCATTTTATCCTTACAACTTACTCTAGGAGATAGATGCTATCATTAATCCCATTTTACAGATAAGGAAACAGAGACAGGCCAAGTTTAAATGACTTGTCCAAGGTCACACAGATTGTAAGTATCTCGGGCAATATTTGAACTCAAGTCTTTTTAACTTCAGACTTAGTGTTCTATGTACTATGGAGCCCCTTAGATGCTGCAATGCAAACAAGAGTCATCCAATGGATGATCTGATGTTAAACCAGTTCCTTGGAGACCTGTTCATATCCCATTAAGCAGAGATACTGAGTGCAATATTGTCCATGGTCTCCAGGGAGTCTTCAATTGTCGTATCCGTCCTCTCCATTACTCTCCATGGAAACAGCAGAGACTTATTATCAAAGAGTGTGTTGATTTATTGATTTACTCAATTCAAACTTAGCTCTGAGCCCCAACCCAAGCACAGGGAAACCCCATTATCTTTCAGGTGATATGCTCTTGTTTTATAGCACAGGGAAACTACATTATCATTCTGGTGATATGTTCTTATTTTTTTTAATTTTATTTTTTAAATTATAGCTTTTTATATACAGAACATATGTACGGGTAATTTTTCAACATTGGTCCTTGCAAAAACTTCTGTTTCATATGTTCTTGTTTTAATGGCATCTACTCTGAATGGAATCAGGTAGTGTAAAGGGAAAGATCAATAATCAATGCATTGAGTGCTACACCTTGTTTTGCTAATCATTTGCCAGTTACAATCATTTTGATAGGAAAAAAATATATATATAGTTCTGGCTAAAAACCTATGTAACGAAAGCAAGGCTATAATCCCAGGTGAATACCTGTTAGTTAACTTAAGAAATAGTATGAAATTCTTATAACGTGTGGCTCTTGAGTGTGTGGCCATAATAATCATCCTTATATATTCATCTTTATATTAAAATGATGAAGAAAGAAAGAAAGCTCTATAAAGGACTAATTTAGACATCGTGGAAAGTTAGGACACCGTAAAGTCAGGATATGAAGATCTGCAAAATGTAATCTTGTGCCACGTATCCATCAATTTCTAGAGGACTTTGTTGCCTTGTACATGAATCAAAAGATCTATAAATAATTGTGAATTTTGTATTTTGGGGTCTCAGAGAATACAGGATGGATTGTAGACCCCACCTTTGTTTCACTAAGGTTTCTTGGAAACTGGATGGATGCCTGTCAGTTGGAGAAGGGCTGAATAAATTATATTATATGAATGTTATGGAATATTATTGTCCTGTAAAAAATGACCAGCAGGATGATTTCAGAAAGGCCTGGGGAGACTTACATGAATTGATGCTGAGTGAAATGAGTAGAATCAGGAGATCATTGTACACCACAACAAGACTATATGACGATCAATTCTGATGGACGTGGCCCTCTTCAACAATGAAAGGATTCAAACCAGTTCAACTTGTGCAGTGACAAATAGAGCCATCTACACCCACAGAGAGGACTGTGGACCACAATATAACACTCTCACTCTTTCTGTTGTTGTTTACTTGCATTTTATTTTCTTTCCCAGTTTTTTCCCCTTCTTGATCCGATTTTTCTTGTACAGCAAGATAATTGTATAACTATGTATACATATATTGGATTTAATATACATTTTAACATATTTAACATGTATAAGACTACCTGCCATCTTGGGGAGGGGGTGGAAGGAAGGAAAGGATAATTTGGAACAAAAGGTTTTGCAAGGGTCATTGTTGAAAAAAACAATATGTTTTGTAAATAAAAAGCTTTAATTAAAAAAAAATTACCATAAGGCTCATGAGCTAATAAAACAACATTCAACATTAAGGGATAATAGTCAATCATTTTGAGTTTGCTTCTCTTCTTAGTTAAGGAGAAATCCCCTAGACAAATGTAAGCCCAAGAATCCTTAGAAAAGATAGTTTGAGTCTACCCCCGAGCTAGCAAAGCACAGCCTATATGACTTGCACTTCCATGGGAGCAAGAATCAGGTAGTAAGACTGAAACTCTAGAAGACCTCAGAATTTAAGCATGTTAGCATTGGGAATGGGCTCCTCCAGCTAAATGAGCTCCACTGAGACATAAGATTCAATTCTACTGTTTTGTCTCTGGTAAAGACCTATGACACATTCTCAGCTCCCTGCTAGCCAATCAGTGAATAGGCTGAGTGGGTTCATTGGGACATCTTTGCAAAGAGAATATTATCACCCCATTACTTACCTTCTTGTCTCAACACCCTTCTATTATTGATGCATTTCTCTCCTAATTTGTCATCTCCCCTCTCTAGTAAGTCAGTTATTGAGCTCCACCACTCAGCAAATCAATCAGACAATAGTCTTAAAATGTCTATCGGGTACCAGGCACTGTGCTAGGCACTAGATAATGGGGATACAAAAGTAAAAAAGGAAAACAATTTCAGCCTCAAGGACCTGAGATTCTAAATGGAGAGGGAGATAACAAGTACATATAAAACATACACAGCACAAATCTAAAGTTGATAATGTATACATAGATGATTTATATTTAATGATTTTGTATACATATATAAGTGTAGATACATATACAAAGTAGTTGAGGAGAGAGAATACTAGTAGATTTAGGAGGACTAGCAGAATATGGTGTCTGGACTGCATCATAAAAGGAGAGAGGATTTCTATGAGACAGAGGCAAGAAGGTGCCTCCCAGGCATGGGAGATGGCCAGTGCAAATTCATGGAGACAGGAGATGGAGTGCCTTGTGGGTGACTGAAGAGAAGGCCCATTGGCTAGACTTCAGAGACATAATAAAAACTAATATTTGTATATCACTTTAAAGTTTGCAAAGCACTTTATAAACACCATCTTCATTATTATGATAACTCTGGGAGATAGGTCCTATTATCTTCATTTTACTAGTGGGGAAATTGAGACTGAGAGAAATTAAGTGATTTACGGAAAGATAGGACCTTGGCTTTTCTTGACTTCAAATCCCTCACTACTCCATCTGGTTGTGTACAAGAGGAGAAAAGGAAGTAAGAGGGGAAAGAGGTTTTATAGAGCTTTAAAAACTAGGTAGAGAATTTACACTCTGTTATTGTTTGCTTGCATTTTTGTTTTTCTTCCCAGGTTATTTTTATCTTCTTTCTAAATCTGTTTTTTCTTGTGTAGCAAGACAACTGTATAAATAAGTACACATATGTTGGATTTAACATATGTTTAAACATATTTAACATGTATGGGACTATCTGCTGTGGTGTTCTTTTTCTTTAAAATATAATGGTTCTCTGGGGAAGAGCAGGTTTCTTGGGGAGGTTTTCTGGAGGCAGTCTTAGTTTCAGTTCAAAGTAATAATCACTCCAAAATGCAGCCAGCTGATTAAAATCCAAATGTTTATTTCTTATCTTTTTCCTTGGTTCCAAAAGATCCTTCTGAATGTCTCCAAATCCAAAGGTTTGTCCTTTAGCCTCCAGCCAGCACCAAGGTGAAAGTTAATGGATCTCTCTTGCCTCCCAGAGTAGGCTTTTCTCTGAACTAACTTGATGCTCCCCTCTCAATCTTTTCAGCTGAACTAATTCTGACTGGCTCACTGAAGCTCTATTTATGCTCCTTCTCCGAGAGTGGGATTGTGGGATCCGAGAGTGGGATTATGAGTTTCCTCCCAGAGTGCTCTCTGGCCCTAAGAGCTTCTTGCTTATATGAGCTCTCTAAAGGTGTGAACACAAGCATTGTTTCTATCAGTTCTACTTAGTACCTTGTTTCAAGTTCTGGCCCATAACATCTCCTCTTAGGATCAGATCAATCATACTGAACCATGCAAAGTTAGATAATTATTGTCTCCATCAACTCTAATAACTTAATACTTTGTAAGGATTCCAACAACCTGCCATCTAGGAGAGAGGGTGGAAGGAAAGAGGCAAAAAGTTGGAACAGAAGTTTTTGCAAGGGTCAATGTTGAAAAATTACCCATACATATGTTTTGTCGATAAAAAGCTATTAAAAAAAACTAGGCAGAAAACTCTTTATATCTTATTCTGGAAGCAATAGGAAACTATTGGAGTTGGTTGAATAGAGGGTGGGTTGGGAAGGGTGTAACATGCTAAGATCTATGCTTGAGAAAAGTTTTTGGCAATGGTTGGTAGGTTGGACTGGAATGGAGAGAAACTTGAGACAGAGAGGGTAATTAGGAGGCTGTTGTAATAAGATAGGTGAGAAATGATGAAGGGCTGATCTCAGATGGGAACAACATGAATAGAGAGAAGAGGTTGGATATCAAAGATGCTGTGAAGGTAGAAAAAAGACATGACAATTGTTTGAAAATGTGGCTTGAAGTAGAGTAAGGAATTTGGAATGGTACCCAGATTACAAAACTGAGAATGCTTTCTATCTCCTCCCAATAAAACATTTTTGGTCTCCTGCAAATGCAGGGTTATGCAATAATATCTCTGAGCATGTCATGAACATCATAATTTAGTCTATAGCCACAAGCAACCAATCCAACTGCAAAACATCATGTACATGGTATATACACAAGAGCACACACACACATGTGTAACATTCAAAGTAACATCACATGCAGCCGACATTGGTGTGTGCACCATACATAACACAAATCTTGGTTTACACCGACCGATAAATATATGGAAACATATGTATAGAGTGATGCGTTACAACATGGTACTAGGTACCATAAAGAGCAAAGAATTCTAACACCATAATATTGTAATATGGTTTGCTCTGGCTCTACCTTCTCTGGATCATGTTTGCTATGTTTTCCTCTCAAAGTTCTCTGATACTTAAGGGGCTTGGGGTGTCTCATTCCTCTGTCATCAGTTTGAGCCCCGACTGGGTATGTTCTACCAGTTTTGGAAAGTCTGGTGACTGGGACCTTAGTTTTCTTTAAACATTTAATAGCAATTGGTTTTATGAAGGGATTTGTTCCCCCACAGCTACACAAGAATAAATATATAGACATTTTCTCCAACATTTTGATGGGATCTTCTCCCCCTACACCACTTTGAGTCTCTGGGGTTGGGCAGATTCAGCTCAAAATTAATCTCAGTTCCTACGTGGCACTGGTCCCAAGTTCAAGAACCAAACCAGGGTGTGAGCCCTGGATCTTTGCTTTTCAGAATGATAAAGCTGGGCTGCCTGTAACACCAGCTTGGATTTTGCACTCACTAATCATTGTGGCTTTTCCTCTTAACTCAAATTGAACGCTCGGTGCTTTCTGCCCACTTTTCACAGTTTCTGGCATATCATAGTAGGAGCTTAACAACGTTTTTGATTGTCTCTACCTTCTGAGACACCAAAGCACACAACTCAATGAGTAGGTCTAGTTTTCACATGAGAATTAACAATTATGGTAGAAAGCTCTTAGTGTTACCCCAAGTTGAATTATAAATCTATATTAGAAATGTCACTTGTTAAGCCTTTTGCTCAGTGACAAATTGAATGACTTCTCATTCTGTGGGTCTTCTTAAAGGTACTACTATTAATAACTAACATTTACATGGCATTTTAAAGTTTGCAAATCATTTTTCATGTTATCTCATTTGATCATCACAACCACCCTGGTATTATTATTATTCCCATTTTATAGATGAGAAGACTGAGGCAAAAGCAGGTCACATAGCTAGCTAGGTGCCTGATGCAGGATTTGAACTTAGCTCTCCCTGAGCCACCCAGTAAGATTGAATTCTTGCTTTCTTTGTTTCTGTTATCAAGCAGTTTGTTTTCAAAATCTCTACCTTGGATGCTGGCAAATGACAAATTTAGCTGCCAGGTAGTATTGATTATACTCATTGGACAGTGCCAAGCTTTCCCTTAGAATTTATATGTCCACTGTGAGGAAAAAGTGCTGGGTAGTTGCTAGTCTCTCTGTGGGTCTCAGAAAGTCAAACGCCTCTCACCTCTGCCTCTGGCTGTAGGAAGCATCAATTTCTTGTCAAGGGATGTATATGGGTTGACATTTATCTAACTGGAACTTAGTACTAGGTGTCCACTATCAAATTCAGTCTACCTTATTTCTGAGTCAGTTAGGTGGTATGATGGAGAGTGCTCTTAAACTTGAAATCAGGAAGACTTGGCTTTGAATTCTGACTGAGACATTTGCTAGCTGTATAACTGTGGAGAAATCACCTCAGTTTCTTCATTTATAAAATGAGGATAATAATAGCATCTATCTCCCAGAGATATTGTGAGGATACGATGGGATAGTCTATGTATAGCTCATGGAAAGCCTTAAAATAGTATATAAATGCTATATTTATATAAATGTTTGTTTTTTAGCTTACCCTTTGTCCGTGAGCTCAAGACATGGAGCATAGAATAAGGAATCAGTGAAGATAATCTGTGGACAGAAATAGACAAGCACGGCAACATTTAAAAATATACCCTGATGCTTAATAAAACAATGAAACAGCCACACAGAAATCACAAGCCAACATCTTTTCTAAAGCCTTGGAGTCTTTCAAATACAGGCTCAATAGGAACTGAGGAATGCTGGGAAATGGACAAGTAGAACTCTTTCTTGAACAGATGAGTGTGGAGCAGAAATATTTTTACTAAATCCCTGACTCCTATTTCCAAGAGAACCAATCCTTGGATGGCAATGTCAAAACTCTGGGGTAACACTATGCCTTGGACTTATGTCATGGCCATAGACTCAGGGAACATGCTCCCCACCCTCTGATGAAAAACTGTCTTTGATGTCTTGTTGCATTTAAGGGATTTCTCCTCTCACTGGGGGGTAGCCATATCATCATTGAACAAGGTGAGTGAATTGTTTGGCTGATTTCAGGAGAGGGAAACCTGGCACCATCATTGTACCAGAGTCTTCCATGAAATCTTGGTTCAGAGTTGAAGAGGAGAGTGAGGGAAGTGAGAGATGGATGGGATGCCAGTCAAACATGGGATCGGTTAGGTTTGCTACCTTGAAGAGTAGCAGCTGTCAAGGCAGGGAGTGCCAAAGAGCCCTCAGCCAGCCTCTCTTCCTTCTTTTCTCTTACCCCAGCTAGGAGATAAGCATAGGTTAAGGGCAGGGCTTCGTATTGTCTTGCCTAAGAGGGTTTCTTCACTCAACATTTCCCCTCTGCTGTGGTTAATGATGTTGGTCTCCATGGTACCTCAATACTTAGAATACTAGGGTGGAAACTAGACAAACAACCCAATTTTCCAGATAGAGAAACAACTCCAAAGAATGGAAAAGACCAGCCCAAAGTTCTGTAGTCAATCAGTGACAGAACCAAGGCCAAATCCCAGCCTTCTTGATACCTGGTCCATGTTCCCTTTGTTGACTGCTTCCAATGGACATACTCACTGTGCTCTTGAATTGAATCTGGCTCTCTAATGTCCTTTAAGAGACCTTAAAGAAGGATAGAAGAAAGGTGATTCCAAGGACTCATGATGAAAAATGTTATCTCCAGAGGAAGAATTGATGGAGTCTGAATACAAATGGAAGGATACTATTTTTCACTTTTTTTTTCCCTTTGGGTCTGTCTTTTTCCACAATATGACTACTATGGTAATCTTTTGTATTACTGAACCTTTATAACCTATATCAAATTGCTTACTATCTCAGGGAGGGAGAGGGGAGAAAATTTGGAGCCCCCCAAATTTTTTAAATGAATGTTAAATTGTTATTGCATGTCATTGGTGGGGGAAAATAAAATATTATTTTAAAAAAGGACAAAAGAGTCTCCTTTGGGGCCACCTGACCTCAAGGCAAGAAAATGTAGGTCTCTCAGCACCTTACATTCAGAGTCCAAGAGCCAGAGAAAGGGGGTGATAACAGCCATCTTGAATGATGACTGTCTAGCATTTCACATTGGACATTAATGTCTATATTAAAGTCCTACTGGCCCCTTAAACTCCACATATTCAAAGCAGAGCCCATCATCTTCTACTAAGCCTGTCTTTGACATCTTTATTTCTGCTGAAGACAGGACTGTTCTTTCAGTTACTTAAACTTCAAATCTAAGAAGACATAATCTCTTCTCTTTGTACCCACCCATCATGCATTGATTCCATGTTCATGCCATTTCTCTTATTCAATCCCACCTTTTGATGAGCATAGTCATTATCTTGATTAAGGACCTCATCAATATTCTTGCTTAGATTATTATAAGAACCTCTTACATTACTCTTTGCTCTCCTGTCTGTTCTTCACATGATCAATAAAGTAAGCTTCCTAATGCCCCAATCTGATTATACTACTAGCCTTACTCAGAGTTCTTCAGTATGATCTTATTGTCTATGTATTAAAATACCAACTCCAAAGACTGACATTCTGGGCCTCCACTATTTGGACTCAGTTTGATACAGAGTTCAGAAGTATATCTAGTCTCGTTCCCAACACTATGCTTCCTTCATGCAGCCTATGATTTCTGAACTTTTTTTGACCATCATCTATTCATATTGATTTATATTGTACTTGCATTTTACTGAGACCTACCCCCATTTTTAAAAAATGAATTCCTTAGCTATGCCCTCCCCATCTTGTACTTGTGAAGTTGATTTCTGAACTTGTTGAAAGTTTTACATTCATCTACTTTTTCCCCTGGATTATTTTCCTTTCCTCTATATCTCACTCCTTTCATTCTTTCTTCCCTTCAGTCTTCCATCTCTCCTTTGTGTTTCTTCTTTCTCATCTTCAAAGCTCTAAATCCATGACCCTATAATCTCAATTTCCTTTCCTTCTTCCTTTCTTCTCCCCTCCATCCTACCCAAACTCAGGTGCTACATTTTCCAGGAAGTCCATTTTAGCCCTTCTTACTTTCATTTCTGTGTGTCCTTTCCCCAAGTGCTTCACCGTTTACCAGCCTTCTTGCTCTGATCTTCCTGACTTTTCATTCTTAGGTGACTGGCTTTCCCTTTCCATTTCCCAGAGATCTACTCTGCCCTTTATCTCTTGGTTTCTCATCCCACTCTTTTTTATTCCTGCTCCTTATCTCATTGATTTGCTTTTCATGACTGGGAAAACAGCTATGTCTTGTCTCAGCTCAGTGGGGGAAGAGAGACAACGATTTCTAAGAGAAAATATAGGGATGAAAAGGAAAAGGCAACCCAAGGCAGAACTTGTGGTGAGAACTAGAGTTGGAGAAGGAAGTAAAACCAGGGCCAGGAGTGAGTGTAGGTTATCATCAGTTCTACTTTCTTTGCCCCACTTAGGGAGACTGACTAAAAGGGAAGAGAACTGCCAGAGGATATCTTTCTAATAAAGAAGAAATAAATGAGGCCATTATCAATCAGCCCTATCACTCCCAATGCCAGTGATGGAATCTTTGGAGAGGAAGGATTCATCATCGCTGATGATGGAGAGAGAAGAGAAAAAATCCTGAATACATTGGCTCTGGGGCTAGTTCCCTCTGGCTCTCTTAGATGGGTTGAGTTGTCTTCATTTTGTTCTAACCTCTGTGTAGACTGGATGCCTCACCTGTTGCTGATCATAAGAGAGTAGCTGGAATGATAGTTCATCCTCTGCCTCTCATTCTTGGCTTCTGACTCAATCTCCTGGCTAGCTCCTATAAATTTCTGCCATCAGTCAGGCTCTGTTTCCTTCTACAATCTACTTCAGAGTTTTTCCCATACTCTTTTGTGGTCTGGCCATTGCCCAATGGGATATTAGTGGCTTTAGACCAAAGAAATATATGGAGGAACATCTTTGTACTGGCCCCCAAGTACAGAGTTGGCTTGTCTTATGTGACTCTGATACCCTTATTCAGGTTTTTGTCTTTTTCCTAGGCTATGTATGCTTTTCTAGCCTTCTAACTGATTTTCTTATTGTTCCTGGCCCTCAGCTCGCTGATGCATCTTTCTTATCCTAGATCAAATCATCTTCCTAACACATCATTCTGACACTGATATTTCTTTACTCAAAGATTTTTTGTGATTCCCATTGTCTAAAGAGTAAAGTATAAAGTCCTGGGTCCCACCTCTCTGAACAATCATCTGTATTAGCTGGTCCTCTCTTCTTTTGTTCTGACAAGACATGGCTGCCATCTGGCTTGAGGTTGCTGATGGTTGGAGCTCATTTCAACTTTAGCCTGCTATCTTTAGAATAACTTTGACTTTAGGTGCTTTGGCTAAGTTCCAGTGGGTTTTAAGGGGGGTCCTTGTTGAAGTTTCCCCCAAACAAGTTATCTTCCTAAAACATCATTCTGACCATGACATTCCTCTACTCAAAGATGTTCTGTGGTTCCCATTGTCTACCAAGAAAGATAAAAATTCTGATCTTGGCATTCAAGCTCCTCAATAGTTTAGCATCACCTTTTTCTTTCTTTCTTTCTTTCTTTCTTTCTTTCTTTCTTTCTTTCTTTCTTTCTTTCTTTCTTTCTTTTCTTTCTTTCTTTCTTTCTTTCTTTCTTTCTTTTTAAATAACTTTTTATTGACAGAATCCATGCCAGGATAATTTTTTACAGCATTTTCCCTTGCATTCACTTCTATTCCAATTTTTCCCCTCCCTTCCTCCATCCCCTCCCCCAGGTGACAAGCAGTCCTTTACATGTTAAATCACCTTGTCTTTATAGCAATATCTTATACTTTCTTCATCCTATACTTTCTGTGCCACATAAATAGCCTTTGAAATAGACAGTTCTCCCTCCTTTGAATATTTCCTTACTTTATGCTCTATGATTACGATGTCCTCTCTTCCTTTCTTTGCCTGTTAATTGCTATCTCACCCTCAATTCTGATGTTAACATCTCCAAGAAGTCTTCCCTGGCCCTTCCTCGAACCCTTATCAGTGAACACCTTTCCTTTTAAGTTTCACAGGACATTTTTGGATAAGTCTGATTGATTCAACATAAAATTTGTATAGTACAAATATGGGTATTTGTGTCGGATCCCTCCACCAGCCTTTCACCTCAGCTAAATCTATTTCCCCAAATGACATATACATTGCCTCAAGGAAGTATTTAATTAGTCACTGAGTGAATGAAATTTAGAGAATCCACCCCAAAGATCCCAATGGACTATTTGTGCCTGATCTGTGGTAGGGCATTCTGAACTTGCATTGATGTAATTAGCCAGAATTGGACACACTGTAACTGGATTCTAACAGAATGATGCCATTTTGGTCTTCTTCAAGAATGAAGGACAACAAGCAAGCAAAGGTGGATGAATGAGGTTGTAATGTAATCTAGGCCAGTGGGGTCAAATTCAAATACAAAATGGGGACCACTAAATTGTACTAAATTGTAAATGGTCTCTGCAGGTCACATATTGACTTTAAAAAACCTTCTGATACTCAGGGTTTGAATTCTGGCCTGCTAACTGTGACCCCTGGGCTCTTCCAATAAGGGTGGTGATGTAGTTCTGAATGAAGACTTCTACAAAAACATGAGGGACTTCTTGGGGATGCAAAATCCATCTAGGTACATGAAATAGTGGATGAATTATTATACCCAGGAGTGAGGAGCCTGGCCACTGCTCATATTTACAGGATAAATACCCTTCTGCCTATCTAATAGCTCTTGTGTTTCTAAGAGCTGCTATTTTCTGGAGAACAGCTGGTGTGGGCTAATTTATGTTGTGACTGAAAAGTTGTCTTTTCTATTCCTTCTTATCATTTCTATCCATCATGCAACTAGTTGCTTTCCTTTAACTCATTCTATTTGAAGCCCTAAAAAATGACTCAACTGCTCTAGAGGTCAGTCTTCAGGACCCAGAGCAGATCAGGGAAGAGTCATGAAGTCACAGATACTTTTGATCACTATACATGTGTCAACTGACTTGTTCTCATTGAGAATAACATTGATCTACCCAGCAGAGTGAAGCATAATCTTGAACAAAAACAACAACAAATGAACATTCAATGAATTGCCTATCTTTTTAGATTTTGTTGTAAAAAGACCAGAACTTGATAGAAAATTTGTCATGTAAGATATATGTTTATATATGGTAAACATCAAAGACTATATTAAGTTCAAACTGTTTATGTTTTATACATGGACATGTAAATCATCTATTTAATATTATCATTAGTAATTGGGTGGTTCAAAAGAAAGATTGGGCTAGATCTCAGTATGACATGATTCTAAAAAGCAAAAGCATATAGGAAATGGTAAAAAGAATAATTAAGCTATAAAAATGAGATGCCAGAGAAAGAATAGACACAGAGGATTAGATGGGAGAAGAAAACTGATGGTTCTGGAACCCTATTCTCATTGGAAATGGATTAAAGAGGAAACAATACATATTTAACTAGAAGGGTTTAAAACTCTTTCAAATTTATAAAGAGATAAAAAGGGAAGGGAATAGAATAATGGGAAACAGAAAAGTGTGTAGATTACTAGAAATAGGAAAAAAAAGGGGAAGAAAAGGGTGATGGAAGAGAATAAGGGAAGGATTCTTGGTAAGAAGATTAGATAATAGCAAGACAAGGTAGTGGAAAGAAGTAAAGCAGAAGAGTCAGAAAGGATAGGAAATAAGAGATACACACAAACATAATAATGATGACCATGAATTTACTAGGGAAAAAACAGGGATAGTAATTAATAATTATTGATTTTAGGAAATGTTAAAGCTAAAATAGATTTAATAAAAAAAAAAGAACATTAGTGAAACATACTATGTCAAGTCATATTAATCAATATTGTTTTAGAATATTTATAAAACAGTATAAGGTTGAATTACTGCTATGGTATAAGAAATGAAGAGTTGGTGGATGTGTGTATATGAGTATAGAAATCTTCATATATGTATGTGTATATATATATATGTGTATATATATATATATATATATATATATACACATATCTAAATATGTCCATGTTTAATTGTGACCTTCTTAAAGGAAGTGATGAGGGAGAGGAAAGAGGAGGAGGAGAAGAACAAAGTAAAAAGTGCACAGCAGAAATAAAAGAAAACTTACAAAAATCAACGAAAAATGGTCAACTCTGAACACAATGTGTAGTTTTGTTATTTAGACTTTCTTGAAATGGAAATTTATTGTTTTATATTTTGAATTTTTTCTTATGTTCTGTGATGCACATGGCAATGTTTGTTTTTTCTATTTTATTTAAGTTTTTAAAAATTAATTAATTCAAAATATTTTAAAAGAGAATAGCATTGATGAGATGTTTAAAATTATGTTTCTCCATACATATTTAATAAAACCTTTAAGGATGACTTATTTTTTGGTACTCATGGTACTGGATCATCTTGGGAGGGAAGCCTTAGAGTGAGGGGAGAAATTCTTAAAGATAGTCTTGGTCCAGAAATTCTTCCGAGAAGATCAGTTTGGCTTCTTTGCCATAACTGCAAAGCATCTTTTTTCTTTTACAGGTAATAACAGGGAGATTATAGAAAGAAACATCACAAACAGCTCCATCTTTATACACTGTTTTGAAGGCAAAATCACAAGTCTGTTTTTCTTCCCTTTCTTAATAACCACAAGTTGTTTCAATTCTCCATGTGCAATGATATTTTCACATCACTCTGTTCCTGCTCATGGAACTCACTTGCTTTTACTCTGAATCATTTTGAGACTTCTTCTGAAAACAGAGATCATATCCCACCTGTTTAATAACTTTTAGCAAATTGATCTGCCAGTCAGAGAACAGTTTATATTCCACAACATCTGCAAACAGAAGCATCTGGTGGACCTCAACATCAGCAGTCAGTCAAAAAAGCTTTTGTGTGCCAAACATTGTACTAAAAACAGTTCCTTAAAAAGCTTTTAGTCTAATGGGTAGACCTCTTCAACATGAACTATGTGCTGGATCCCCACTATAGTGGTGGTAGTTTTGACTCCATATATCCCATATATTTCCTGATTTTATGTCTCATCTGGTATTTTTGATCAAAGGGGTCATTGAATGAGAACATTTCTATTGTTAAAGTCTTCTAATGAATTCTGAAAGTTTTGGGTATTTGGATGGGAGAAACTTTGCAATAAAAGGAAGAAGATCATTCATTTGAGTAAGTAAAATGTTTTTTCCCCCAATAAACAATAAATACAATGTAATCTTATATTCTCTACATTGTTAAATCATTTATGAAATGGCAAAGATGCTGTAAGGGGCAACTATATAGAGTGCTAAGCTGGGAATCAGCAAAGTCATCTTCCTGTGTTAAAATCTAACCTCAAACACCCACTAAATGTGTAATCTTGAGCAAACCACTGGACCCTGTTTGCCTTGGTTCTTCATGTGTTGAAAAAGGAAAGGGCAAACCACTTCAGTATCTTTGCCAAGTAAAACTCCATAAAAATTAAAATTGGCCAAATGAAAAAAGAGACACAAAAACTCCCTGAAGAAAATGATTACTTAAAAATAAAATTGGGCAAGTAAAAGCCAATGGCTCCATAAGACAGCAAGAAACAATAAAACAAAATTAAAAGAATGAAAAAAATAGAAGAAAATTTAAAATATCTCATTGAAAAAATAATTGACCTTCAAAATAGAGGAGAGATAATTTAATAATGATTGCATGACCTGAAAGTCATGATTTAAAATAATAGCCCAGGCATCATTTTTCAAGAAATTATCCAGGAAAATTGCCCTGGTATTCTAAAACCAGAGATAAGATGCAAATTAAAAGAATCCACCCAATACCTACTGAAAGAGATCCCGAAATGGACACTTCCTGGAATATTATAGTCAAATTCCAAAGCTTTCAGGTCAAGAAGGAAATATTACAAGCTGCCAGAAAGAAACAATTCAAATATTGCCACAATATTTGCCACAAACAGAGCCACAGCCAGAATCACACAAGATTTAGCGGCTTCTATGATTAAGGATTGGAGGGCTTGAAGTATGATATTCCACAGTGCAAAGGAGCTAGTATTACAACCAAGAATAATCTATCCAGTAAAATTGAGCATGATTCTATTTAATGAAATAGAAGACTTTCAAGAATTTTTGTTGAAAAAATCAGAGCTGAATGGAAAATGTAATTTTCAAATACATGACTCAAGAGAAGCATAAAATAAACAGGAAAGAGAAATCATAAGGTATTCAATGAAGTTAACTCTTTATTTTCCTCCATGAAGATGATATTTGTAAATCCTAGGAATTTTTTCATTATTAGCAATAATAATGGCATGGGTATAAATTTACTATGATGGCATGATATTCAAAAGATATTATTAGGATGAGATAGAGGATTGCACTGGGAGAAATGGTAGAATAGGATAAATTATTACACATGAAAGAAGCACAAAGGAGCTTTTACAGTAGAAGGGAAGATCGAGGTTTAAATTCACTCTCTTTGGAATTGATTCAAATATGTATACTCAGTTGGGTATAGAAATTTATCTTACTTTACAGAAAAATAGGAGGCATGGGGGACCAGAAAAGGAACAGGGTTAATATAAGAGAGGGTGAGTTAGGGAATGAATTGTTCAGAAGCAAAACAATTTTGAGGAGGCACAAAATGCAAGGAGAGAGAAAGAAGAATGAACAAGAGGAAAAAAGAGGATAGAAGGAAATACGTAGTTAATAATTATAATTGTGAATGTGGATGGGTTAGATTCACTTCTAGAACATAAATGGATAGCAGAGTGAATTGCATGATTTAGACATGAAAAATGTTACCATAAGTAAATTAGGGGATCATGGAGTAGTTTATCATATTTATAGGAAGAATTTATGATCAAATAAGGGATCGGTAACATTATTGCATATAAAATGGATAAATTTGATGAAATTTAAAAAGCCATGCACAAACAAAATCAACACAGTGAAGATTAGCAGGAAAACAAGAAAATGTTATAGCAGTTTTCTTTGATAAAGAAATGAAAATGATAAATGTTGTAGAGGATATGGGAACATTGGGACGCTAATGCACTATTGCTGGAGTTGTATACTGATCCAACCCTTCTGGAGACCATTTGGAACTATGTCCAAAGAGTTATAAAACTATGGATACCCTTTGACCCAGCAATACCACTATTATGTGTATAAATCAGAGTTAAAAAAATAGAAAAAAGAAATTTATAGCAGCTCTTTTTGTTGTGGCAAAGAATTGGAAATTGATGGAATACCCATTCATTGGAAGAATGCCTGAACAAGTTGTAACAATTTGTGATTGAATACTTTTTGCTATATGAAATGATAAGCAGGATGCTTTCAGAAAAACCTTGAAAGAATTACATGAATTGATTCCAAGTGAAGACAGCAGAATCAGGAGAACATTGTACAAAGTAATAATAATTATTATGATTAACTGTGAATAACTTAGTTATTCTTAGTCATACAGAGATCTAGACATTTCCAAAGGGCTTAGAATGAAAAATGCTATCCATCTCTGGTTAAAGAACTGATGGAGTGTGGATATAGACTGAACATACTTTAAAAAAAATACTTTTCTCAGCTTTTTTTGATTTATGTTTTCTTTCACAACACAATTAAAATGGAAATGTATTTTGCACTACCATATGCGTTTAACTATATCAAATCATGTGCCCTCTTAACAGGAGGAGGAGAGAAAAGAGAGATAATTTAGAACTCAAAATTTAAAACAAATATAAAATTGTTAAATGTAAAATACTAAACCAAAAAAACGAATGACTTATTTCTGAAACATGTTACTCAGTGCACTGGAATTTCACCCAGTTTTTTTAAATATCTGTGAAGATGACAAGCATCTGATATGTGCTATTAATCAAGTAACTGACAAGGGTTAAATGAAATATGCCTGAAGACAGATGGATGGAGTTACTTCCTATGGAGTTACTAATAGAGAAAGTCCTCTTTAAGGGATTCCTGAGTGACCAAGTTTGTGAGACATTGGATGTTCCTGTTTGGAATTGTGTCTGATCATTAAGTCTATTTGAGGAATTATCCAAATCCAAATAAGGGATTTAGAATCCAAGAGGAGCTATTTACACTTATTACACAAATGTATAGAGTGAGAATTTACATTTGTTATGTAACCTAAGACAAAGACTTGATGGAAAAACTATCTGATAGAGTTTTGATATGGATTTTTTAAAAAAAAAGATCCACAGCTCAATGTTTAGAGCAGAAAAGTTTTATTGATATTACACACTATGGCAGGTAGACCTACCCCTTGGTTTAGCCAACTGAGCTCTCCCCATACAATTTTTACTCAGGTCCCTGTTAATGCAAATAATGAAACTGTCAAGTATTCAAATTTTCATTATTTAAAGTTATAATATTACAAAACATAGTTATTGCTTCCAGCCCAGTGGAAATAGGCAGTGTGAACTAGAAAATTTAGCAATAATCTTCAATTATGCTCTTGCTAAGTATCAGATAACAGTGGTTTAGAACAAGGAGAGTCAATGTAAGTTTTCCATTTCCCACCTCCAATCCTTTATATTAATTATAGTTGAACTTCTTGTATAGAATTAATTCTCTTTTTATCTCCACCTCATAGAATCTCTCTCTTCCTTCAAGTTTTAAAAGAAATAACAAGTTATACATAATAGATTTGCAGTTTCATGTGCAATCACCTTTAAAAAAATTCTAATGTTATGGAAAAGCTTGTTTATTTCACAAATTAAAAATAAAATAAAATAAATTTGATAAAAGCCCTATTTTAAATTCTTGGTTTTCCCCTCTCCCCAACTGCTGCCATCCTTCCTTCTCAATTTCTTTATATTTAGTTACTTTGTATCTAATTTCTTTATATTTATTCTTATATCTATTTATTTGTTGATTCTGTATGTCTATATTCATCCATCCATCCATCCATCTATCTATCTATCTCTCTTTTTGAGACTGTCTTCATATTTAGTCCAGACTGGAAGCTCCTCAGCTACTCATGGTCTCCCACTTTTGACTGGCATGAAAGCTTAGGCAGGCTCTTCCTTCCTAGCCTAGACTGATACCCATCCTTATCTCTATGAGTCCTAGATTTAATTCTGACTTATCAATGGACTTTAATCCTGTAGCTCAGAGCTCCCAAGGTCAAAAGATCTACCAGTCTCAGTCTTTTCTTAGTGAGGGCTATATATGAATGTCACCATGACTACACACACACACACACACACACACACACACACAGAGTCTACACACACAACATATGCACATATGTATTTATAGATATATACACACATGAATACATCCATGTGTATATACAGGTATGCAAGTGTATATGTATGCATAGGTATACATGTAGATATGTGTAGGTTTATATGTACATGTACACACACTTGTTTTCCCTATTAGAGAATAGGGATTATTTCACTCTTTGTACATGTATCCTCAGGATCTAGAGAAGTTTTCAGCTTTCATTATCATTCTTCCTAAATCTTCTTTTCACTTTCCTATTGCTATTGAGGGCACCACCATATTCCCAATCCCCTTGGGTTCCCAATCCAGGAGTCAGCCTGAACTCCTCACTCTCTGTACTTTGTCTCCCTGCTCCCCATATCCAATATGGTACCAAGGCTTATTGATGTCACCTTTGTAATATCTCTTTATTACATCTTTTTCTGCTCTATCATGGTCACCTCTCTGATAGCTCTATACAGCCACTTAATCTAATCTCATCTAATCTCCACCAATTCTCCTGTAAAACTCTTTTAGTGTCAGTAATGACAATCGGCACTGGGAGTAGGGTATTTGCATAGAGCAAGCATGGGCAGCATATTTAATCAAGGAGAGACATTATTCTTTTTTTCTCTTAGTGGGTACTTTTCTCTCCATCCCTATATTTTTCTTTTCTCTCCTCTCTTCTTCTAGATGGCATGATGGATAGAGTGATTATCTGAAATTAGGAAGGTTTGAGTTCAAGTAGGTCTCAGACACTTATTAGCAGCTCAGTTAACCTTGGTCTGCCTCAGTTTTCCCAACTATAAAATGGGAATAATAACAACATTCACCTCCCAGGGATGTCATGAGTCTCAAAAGAGATCATATTTGTGAAGTACTTAGTATAGTGCTTGGCACATAGAACATATATATGTGTGTGTGTGTGTGTGTGTATGGATATATATGTATATGTATTTTTCAAGTTTTAAAATTTATTTTAAACTTAAATACAAAAGAAGAAAAAGGGGAAAACCATTGCCATATACTCAGAAGAACACAAGAAAGGATTTAATATAAAGCAATATATTTCTATTTCAAGAGAACTTATTTAATAAATATTTCTCATTTCAAAGCTGTTCAGTTTTTCTTTGCTTCCTTGTAGGTGTTTTAACTTCTCTGCTATGCTACTTTTATGTAATGTTCTCTTCTCTACAAATATAATGTTCTCTGGGAGCAGATTTCTTGGGGGACTTCTGGAGGCAGTCTTCCTTTCAGTTCAAAGTAATAATCACCTCAAATGCAGCCAGCTGTTAAAGTCCAGTCCTTTATTGTCTTTTCCACAATAGCCTGGTTAGCTTTCTTAGAGGCCTATCTCTCTCCTTGGTTCCCATAGCTCTTGCCGCTAGTCCTTTGTCTCTTCCAGCTTCAGCCTCTCTTCTTCCGAATGTCTCCAGCCAGCACAAAGGTGGAAGTTGGAATGAATCTGGCTCCTCCTCTGAGAGTGGGCTTGTGGGCTTGTGGGTTTGTGGGTTTGTGGGTTTGTGGGTTTGTGGGCTTGTGGGCTTCTGACTTGTGAGTCTCTAGAAGCCAATCCTAGTTGAAGCTCCTAGCTTATATCTATATATATGGTCTCTAAAGGTGTGAACTCTCTTAAAGGTGTGAACTCTCTTAAAGGTGTGAACTAAGTACATAAGCATTATCTCTATCAATTCTAGTGACTTAACACCTTGTTTCAATTCTGGCTCATAACACTTTTAAATTTATTTTCCCCCTCAAAGAAGGCTACAATTAAATTTGGATACACACAAACATATATACATAGATATCTATAAACATACCTATATACTCATATACACTCATATACATATATGTAAAATATATATATATACATATGTATATACTCACACACTCATATATGTATATATGATAGTACTATGCTTATTTACACTTGTCACCTGTTTCTCTGAAGGTGGATAGCATCTTCCTTCATAATCCAAGTCTCTGCATGCTTTTCGAAATCAATCAGTTCCTCATTTCCTGTACCATAGCAATATTCCAATCCAATCACATTCTGAGATATCATCTATGAAAGCTTATTACCCTCCCACCCCCTTTCTGTATTTCTTCTATTCTTGGCTGCGTAGGTTTTATTTATACAAGAAAATTTTAATTTAAAATAATCAGAATTACCCATTTTGCACTTCAACAATGCTCTTACCTTAAAATAGAGTCTGAGGTCTGATCCTACTGAATCTGCTTTCTTTACAATCTCCCTCTTCCCCCCTCCCCCAATTTCTTTGAAGTTTCTGATCTTTTGTTTTTCCAAATGAATTTTATTATTATTTTTCTAACTCAGATAATTTTTAGTAATTTAATTGGAATGGCATTATATAAATAGATTAATTAGGTAAAATTGTTATTTTAAAAAACTATCTTGACTTTACCTTTCCATGGACAATAAATATTCACTATTTAGAACTAATTTTATTTGTATAAAAAGTGTCTTATGTTTATATTTATATAATTCCTATATCTGTTTTATCAGGTATACTTTCAGGTATTTTATACAGTCTTTTATTTTAAGTGTTCTGAAACAATATTGAATAATATGGGGGATGTTAGATGGCAGAATAGATAGGCCACTGGCCCTGGAGTCAGGAGTACCTGAGTTCAAATCTGGACTCAGACACTTGACACTTACTAGCTGCATGATCCTGGACAAGTCATTTAACATAAATGACTTAACACAAGTCATGACTGACACAATGTAGTTTCCCTAATTATTTTTATGAATTCTATTTTAGCTTTCACATTGTCTGAGAATATGATTATTACTCCTGTTTTTTTTTAATATATTCAGTCTACTCCTTACTTTTATTTTATGCTTGTGTGTATCCCTCATTTTTATATCTTTTTCTGAAAGCCACATATTGTTGAATTCAAATTTTTAATCTGCTATCAGTTTCTATTTTAGGGGTAAATTTACCCCACTCATATTTTAAACTATAATTACTTATTGCATATTTTCTTTCTTTCTATTTTCCCTCACAATCCTCACACTATTACTCTCCCTTCTTGCTCTTCTACTTGCTACTTTGCCCTCCTGTCCTTTAATTTACCCACCCCTTTAAGAGTCCCTATCTTATCCTGTCTCCATACCTTATCCCTTTGTCCTCTTGTTTCTTTCTGAATTGAGATTTTAATACCTTTCTAGATATATATGTTATTCTCTGTTTAATCCATTCCTAATGGATTAGTATAGTACTACTTGCCCTCCCTTTTACAAGCTTCTTCTGTTTTTCCTTTTAGGCCTCATGGGTATGAGATAATGTTTTTGTTGTTCTATTTAAAAATGATGAACCCCAGCCAACCAAAGAATTCATTTTTCTTTACACAGTAGCCATTTAATAAATGGTTGTTCTACCCATTCCCTCTTACATACACACACACACACACACACACACACACACACACACCACACCACACCACATCGCACCTGTTTTTATTCTGACATTTTGTGACACTGTAGCTTATTGTAGTTTTGCTGTCACAAAGAAGGGAAAAATGACGCTGCAGGCTCTGTATCTGACTGGTCCATATTTTGGAACTGTTTGATGCTACATGAATCTTTCCCCCCTGGGAACCAAAGAAGATCTCCTTAGATTCTTAAAAATTATCTGAGTTGAGCATCCTAATAGTCCCATATGGAGAGGCAATTAATTGAAAGGCTGATTGATTATGATGGTTGTTGTCAACTGCACTCAGGGTACTGAAGGAGAAAGACGCTGCCTCCAAGCTTAGCTCAAGGACCCTGAAAGGTAAGATGACATCTTTTGGCTTCCTGCTTCCATTCATCTCAGAAAATGGAGGCCCAAATCTGAAATTGTTGGAGAAGGTGTCTGGATAGAGGAAGACAGAAGCACGATATCTGAATTTTCTGAATCACAACATCTGTAAACTGTATGTCAGGATTTCACTAGGTCACTAGGAACCCAAAGATAAATCCCTGCCTGCCCTGTAGAATTTTGTATTCTACTGTGGAGAGGCAACCTATACCCAGATAAGTAAATGCACAAAATATATAAATGAATGCAAAGAAATCTGAAGCATGGAAAGTCAGCAGCCAAGGCTGGTGTGGAGGAGAACTGAAAAAATATCGTGGAGGAAATGTTGCAAAAACCATAGACAGTGGAGGAATCTGAGCAGGGGAGGGGTTTTTGGGGGAGGCAGGAAACCACAGAAGCAGGGAGAAAAGAGGGAAGGAGAGTCAGAGGCTCAGTTCCTGAGCTCTCAGGCCCACATGATCCTGGAAAAGGGAAGAGCTTCAGTTTGAAGAGAGAAGACACAGATCTGAAGGGGAAGCTCTCTATTCCTGAAAGGGCCAGAAGTGGTGACATCTAGTAGGAGTCACAGACCGATGGAGAGCTGTCCAGAAATTCCTCACAGTGCTGGCAGCCTCTGGAAGGGGCTCCTGATCACAGGTGAGACATTAGGATAGGGAAGGGAATGAGAGGAAAAGGAGATAGATCCTGGGAAATTTGACTGGGACAAGTGAATCTGCCCAAGGACCTGGAGAAGACTCTTTCAGAGATCATCTCAAAGAGCCAGCTAACGGGAGTCTTCTCTGGGTCAGGAACAGAGGGGAGAATGAACATCATAGTTCACATAGTGAGACTCAGGACAATATCCAGCCCTGGAGCTGAAGAATCTTTAGGGAGGCAAAGAGAGGGATATGAAGTCAGAGGAGGCTTGGGTTGGGATTCCAGCTCTGACATTAATAAGTGTGTCATTTACATTCTCTCTCCTCTCCTATGAAATGGCCTAATCCTATTCGCAGTTTCCCTCAAAGTGTTGTTTGGGATCAATGTGTTCTGTGTATTTTAAAAGTGTGCCTGGCTTGGTAGAAAAGGGACTCGATTTTGAGTGAGACAGTCAGTTGTAATCATGTTTCTGCTTGGGGCTTGGGCATGCTGGGTAATTTCCTGGGCTCCCTCAGCTCTCAGATTCCTCATCTGTAAAAAGTGAGTGCGTTGGTCTTAGGCTTCTGTCCAGCTCTGAATCCGTGCTCTCTGATTTAATCATTACACCAGCAACACCTCTTCAGACAATAGTTACCCCCTCAATGATTGCCCACCATCAGACAATTTCTGAACCTGGAATTTAGATTGTGGTACTGAGAAAACTCTCAGAGTCTGAAGTCATGGGGACAGAGATACACACATACAGTCCACTGAAATGTGTCATGTTGAACAACCAGCAGACCTAGGTCAGGTTTAGCAGCGCTTATGCGGCCTCATATACCTCCCACAACCACCTGGCCCTCTGACAGATGCTAATCTATTCTTCCCTCCTCCCTTCTCAGCTGCTCTCCTCAGCACCTGGATCCAGTCGGAGTCTACTGAATCTCCTACAATGCAACTGAAGCCCAGCCCACCTTATGGGATGGTGGGGAGCAACATCACCTTGTCCATCCTGGGGCTTTCACAGCAACCTGGAAGATACACTTGGTTCAGAAAGAACACAAAGGAGTCTAACAGGATTGTGACCTACATTGTTCAGACGGGTCAGCAGATACCAGACAATGGTCGAGAGACTGTGTTCCCCAATGGCTCTCTGCTCATCACCAACCTCACTCTCAGTGACAGTGATGAATACATAGTAGAGCTTTTTTCTACAAGTGATAGGGGGGGAAACTTTCAGCTAGACTTTCTCAGGATACATTTGCAAGTATATGGTAAGTTGTCCCTTTCCTAGTGGGGATCTGCACCCTTTCTGTCTGTCCTAGGGTGAGATGTGAGAATGAGAACTGAGATTGGTGCCCCCGGGGAAGCCCCCTTCCACACACTGAATAGCAAGCCGAGAATCTCAGGGGGGTCTTCCCTCTCTCTACAGAGCTCATAGGGGATCAGGAAGAAGCAAATGACAGCCCTCAGGAGTAATTTCAGAGAACCAGCATCAGGTCCAGTTCAGAGAGAGCCAAAGTGGGTCAACAAGAATCACTCAGCCTCACACCTGTCTGAAGGATCCTTTGTTCCCACATTACCACCAAAGCCTATAGGAGAGAGAGAGAGAGAGAGAGAGAGAGAGAGAGAGAGAGAGAGAGAGAGAGAGAGAGAGAGAGAGAGAGAGAGAGAGAGAGAGAAAGAAAGAGAGAGAGAGAGAGAGAGAGAGAGAGAGAGAGAAGCTGAATTCAGTACCCTGCAATAGTTCTAATTCTTGGAAGCCTGGCAGGAAGGAGACAAGAAAGGGGGGAAGAGGGATGAAGTTTGGGCTGAATCAATGCATGTTTCATCCAAAATCTAGGGGGATAATTTGTCACTGAAAAGTCTGTCCCATTTTCTCAGTAGTTAATGCTACCCAATGTATGAAAAGTCCCAGAGAGGGGAGGCTTTGGGACCTATCTTGGTCTCATTAAAAAATCCTGGGACATACAAGGATCCTGGCATTTTGGGGGGCATAAAAAAGATCACATTATATAGATGTAAAAACTCAAGGTCCAGAGAGTTTTATCAATTTGCCAGAAGTCAAACAGAAAGTAAGTTGTGGAGATACATTTTGAATGAGTTGAGCTGAATCTTCCCATATCCTCCCCAAACCAATAGTTTGGAACAGGTCCTTGGTGTTTAATTGCCTTTTTTCTTTCCTCCCCCAACTCTCCTTGTCTAGGAAGGGGAAGCAGACTAGCCCCACTGATACATTCCCTTCTGTTCCAGCAAACAAGCTTATCTGATGGAGGGTCTCTCAAAGAGGGAGAGGAGCAAAATGGCTGCCTAAGACTGGATCCAGAGTGAGCCAGTCTCATTCTTGGGCTACTCGTGTCCCAAGGAGAGTGAACTGAATTAAGTGGGGACATTGAGGGGAGAACTGGAATGTGGTTACAGGTGATAGGGTTTAGACTCACTCCTTCAAGGAGAGATTCAAGCTGGAGGAGGAAGAAGCATAGACCTCAATGGGTGATGCAATAGGTAGAAATTACAAAGAGGCTCATTTGGCCTCCAAATAAGGACAACTTTTCCATTAGTTAAAATTGTCTAATGGGGGATGGGCTGCCTCCAGAGGTAGTAAGCTCCCCATTCTGGATCCCTTTAAGGAAAATCTGAACCATTGGTGAGGAAGTTGGAGAGAGGATCCCTTTGGCATTTGGATCATATTAGATGATGTCTGAGACCCAGAACCATAGAAACATGGAATCTGAAGAGAGCTGAGAGGCTTCTTTTTGAAGGTTGAAATTCTGCTAAATGTGACAGTGGAACTGAACAGGTGGACAGGGTGGGGACCATTTCATTTTTGAGGAAGCTGAGGCAGACAATGGTTAAGTGCTTTGCTCGGGATCATTCAGCTATAAACAAAAATTGACAAAGTAGGAGGTGGGAGAAACAGAGTTGGGAGTAGAGGGAAAGATAATGAGGTCTGTCTCAGGTCCATAGAGTTGGTTGCACTGGTTCTGGATTCAGAAATCCCAGATTATGTGCTAGATGGGTTACAACCTCACCTTTCCTTATAAGGGACTTCTGAAGTAGAAAGTCTGGCTCCTGAATTGCTTTGTTTCCTCAGCTTTCCTGCTTCTGTTCTCTTTCATAGGAGATTTGAATTTCAGAGGAGGTGTCATGGCTGGCATTGTGATTGGAGTCCTGGCTGGGCTGGCCCTAACTGGGGTCCTCATCTATTTTCTGTTCATCAGAAAGACTGGAGGGTAAGAGGGTTATCTTAAGTCTGCCTTCTTGAAATCAGGACTGTTCACTATCCCCAGAAATAGCTGCCTCCTCCCACGTGCTTTTGAAACTTGCTCCTCCTATTATTTTTACATCAATCAAGGAGGATTTCAAAGGGAGCTTAGGTGAGTTTTTCTTTCTGAGAACATTCCCTCTCCTCCCTAATGGGTTTTCCCTTTACATGGGGCTTAAACCTACTTCTTTGTAACTGCTGCCCATTTCCCCTTTTCTGCCTTCTAAATCCAAGAAGAGGAAGTACCATTTAAGTGGTAGGGCAGTACCACTCACTCCCCATAGCTCTTGGACTCTTTGAGTACATTAATAATAAGAGTTAACCTTTATATTGTGCTTATTATATGCTGGCACTATGCTAAGGGCTTGACAATTATAATCTCATTTGATTCTTGCAGTAACTCCAGGATGTAAGTATTATTATTGTCCCCATTTTACAAATGAGGAAACTGAGGTGAACTGATTTACCCAGGCTAACATGTTTTGTAGGAGTCTGAATCTAGTTTTGAATTCAGGTGGTCCTGACTCTAACCTTAGTGCTCTATCCATTCCATCACCTAACTGACCTCCCTTGAACTTAACTCCCAGGCCAGGTGACTCCAAGGAGAAAAACTTCTCATGGCTCTCCTATCTTGCTTTTTTAGAGTCTCACAAGGAATGCTGGGAGACCCAGGCCCAGGAGGGAGAACTCAGAAACATAGTGAGTATGGCTCCTAAGAAGCAATGGAATGCAATAGAACAAATATGAACTGAGGAGTCCGGAGTCTTTTGGCTCTGGCAATGTTCTTGTTCTATTTTAGATCTTAGTTTCCTCATCAGTAGATATTTCTCCCCCATTTATTGACCTGTACCGCCTCTCAGACACCTTTCTTATGCAGTGGCTCATCACCAGTTATCCAAAGACAACATGCCAGAGTTGGTCCCAATAAACCCCACTTCTATTATTTTAAAGAAAAAAAAAACTTCCTTGAAAACTTATAGTTTCTTTTGTTTTTCATACTAAATATGACAAATCGAGTGACACAATGCCAAGCCTGTCCTGCTTGTTTGGGTCCCCCTTTGATCTTTTTTCTGCTGTTTTCCATGTATTTTTAAAAAATTAAATTAAATTAATTTTTTGCTACATTTTAAGTTTCAAATGATTTCCCTTCCCTTTTCCCCTCTTACCCTAGAAAAGGCTATCATTTCACCCTCCACCCCCCAACCCGTTTGTATACATATATGTGGGCAGCTAACTGGCACAGTAAACAGAATGCTGGGGCTGGAGTTAGGAAGATCTAAATTCAAATCTGGCCTAAGATATCTATGTGAACAGACCTTACCTCTCTTTTGCCTCTATTTCTTTATATGTAAAATGAGCCTTGAGAAGGAAATGGTAAAGTAGTCCAACTTCTTTCCCAAGAAAACCCCAAATGGGTTCACACAGAGTTGGACATGATTGAAATGACTGAACAATAACATGTGTATGTATGTTTGCATTTGTATTTGTAGATGTATCTGTGGGGGACATGCAAAGGAGAGAATTTTTCCTCCCCTCTTTCCTTCCCTCAAGGAGAATCAGTTTCTCATAGAATCCAGGCACAGGACATACCAAGAAGACCTACTGTCTTGGTTTCTCTCTCCCTCTAGGACAGGTTCTGGAAAATAATATTTACTTGCAACAAGACTCAACTCCTTCTGCACAGGTAGGGACAGAGAGCTTCTTTCCATCATAATTATTGAGGATTTTTGGATGTTTAGCAGAAGATGAGAAGTCCTTTGCCCAGAACTGCAGATGCTCATAAGCTCTGATCCACAAGAGCTTTGATGTTCTTGAAGATTGAATAGATGATTTCTGAATGTCACTAAAAGGAAAGAGGATCCATGAGGATCCATGGAAAATCTGATGCTGGTCAATATGGAGAAGAGAAGTGATTTAGAAGGAATCTTCCGGGGTTTTAGGCATAATTAAATTCTAGTCACTGGCAAGAAAAATTAGAAATATCAGAGAGAAGATGTAAATAAAAAACTTAGTAGCAACTTCATGTATTAGAAAGTGGAATGGGTTATACCGAGAGGTAATAAGTAGTCTTAATTCAAAGATCAAAGGGTGGGAGACCACTTGTCAGAGATGCAGGAAAGTGGATTTTTGCTCTTTTGTGTTTTGGACTGGTTGGCTTATGAGATCCTCCTGAAGTCTGAGAGTGTGGAATTTTTATAAATCCATGAAGAGCTGACATTCTATGTTCTATTGCCCCTTGTTGCTCAGAAATTCCATGTTCTAAGGTCATTCCCCAATCTGATTTCTATGTTCTAATATCCTTTCTTCTCATCTTCAAATAAGCAGTTTAGTTATATTCATAAAATCAGAAAGCATTAAGCATTTATCTCATAGAAGACAACATTCCAATCACTTCTCAATTCCAACTCCCCAGGCAAAACATCACTTAAAAGCTGGGGTTCTATTTTCACCCACTTAATTCTCCTTTGTGGCAGGAAGGAAAGGTAGCCCAGAAGTTTAGTATTTTAAGCTGATTTCATTTGAAAGGAAAAGAAATATCTGATTTGACTCCCAGTGGGTAATCACACAGGGACTGGGAAGCATTGAAAGAGTATTCAGATAAACTTATAGTTACAGCTGTTTCGGTGAAAACCAACTGACTCTAGTTTCTTAGATTTCTATGCCTTAGGAACTTTAACATTGATCAAGAAACAAATGTTTAATAAGTGCCTACTGTTTGTCAAGTACTTTGCTCGATGAGGAGGGTAGAAAATGCAGGGAAGAAACGGTGAACTTACATTCTAATGGGGAGAGAAGTACACATAAAACATATATGTTTAAAGTTAATACGTTCATATGCATAAATTATTTAGAGTTTGGGAGGAAGACACTAGAAATTGGGGGATAAGGAAAGACTTCATGAAAATGATCCTTGAATAGTACCTTAAAGGAAAAGAGGAATTTCCTGAGGCAGAAACAAGAAGGAAGTTAATTCTAGGAATAGGGAATGCCCATTGTAAAGGCTTGGAAAGAGGAACTGCAATATCATATTCGAGGACCAGAAAAAAGGTCAACTTGACTGGATAACAGAGTAATAACAGAGTAAAGGAAGAAGAATATCCAATGAAACTAGAAAGACAGATGGAGACCAAGCTATAAAGTTTTTTAAAATTACTATTTATTTATTTTTAAAATATACATTTTTAAATTGGGTTCTGAATTCTCTTCCTTCTTTCCATCTTCCCCTATTGTGAATGCAAGAAATGTGATATTAATTAAATATGTGAAATTATGCAAAATATGCTTCCATTATTAGCCATGTAGTCCCCCTCCTCCAAAAGGCAAGAAAAAAATTTAAAATGTGAAAAACTATGCTTAGATTTGCATTCAGACTCTGCCAGTTCTTTTTCTGGAGGGTGGATTGCAATTTTCATCATAAGGCCTTCAGAACTGTTTTAGATCACTGTATTGATCAGAATAGCTAAGTCATTCACAGTTGATCATCATACAATATTGCTGTTCCTGAACACAATATTATCCTAGTTCTGCTCACTTCATCTTCTATTAATTCATATAAATCTATAGCCTTTTTTTTTTTTTTTTTGGGAAAGCATTCTGGTCATCATTTCTTATAGCACAATGATACTTACATATCATAACTTGTTAAAACATTTTCTAGTAGATGGATACCCTTCATTTTCTGATTCTTTGCCACTACAAAAAGAGCTGCTATAAATATATTTGTGCAGAGAAGTCATTTCCTTTTTCTTTGATTTCTTTGGGAGACAGGACTACTTGTACCTAGGTCTTGCTAGGGCAGCTAAGTGCAACAATGGTTAGAGATCCAGGTCTGGAGTCAGACTTCAGTTCAAATCTGTCTCAGCTGTGTGTCCTGGGGGCCAAATCACTTAATCTTGTTTGCTTTAGTTTTCTTATCTGTAAAATGAGCTGGAGAAAGAAATAGATAAGAATTCCAATATCTTTGCCAAGAAAATCCTCAAAAGAAGTCACAAAAAGATGGGCACAACTGAAAACAACTAAATAACAACAAATGGTACTGCTGAATCCAAGAGTATGCACATTTTTATAATTCCAAATTACTTTCCAAAATGGTTAGATCAGTTCACAATTCCATTAGCACTGCGTTAGTATCCTTATTTTTCCATAACCCACTCCACAATTGTTGTTTGTCTTCTCTGTAATGTTAGTTAGTTGAATAGGTGTGAAGTGTTTGTTTTAATTTACATTTCTCTAATTAATAGTGATTTAGAGCATTCTTTCACACAAGTGTAGAAAACTCTGATTTCTTCATCTTTTAATTATTAATTGGTGAATGACTCATCTTATAAATTTAACTCAGTTCTTTATCTTTTTGGGAAATGAGGCTTTTATCAAAGATAGTTGTTAAACGTTTCCGCAGTTTTCTGTTTTCCTTCTAATTTGGCTGCATTGATTTTATTTGTGCAAAATCTTTTTTTAATGTGATCACTATTATCTATGTTACATTTTGTAATGTTTTCCATCTATTGTTTGGTCATAAATATTTCCCTTACTCATAGCTCTGATAGGTAAAATTTTCCACATTCCCCTAATTTGCTTGTGATAGTCTCTTTGTGTCTATCATGGACCCATTTTGATTTTATCTTGGTATTTAATATGAGATATTGGTCTTTATCTAATTTCTGCCAAACTATTTTCCAGTTTTCTCAGAAATTATTGTCAAAAGGGAATATTTGGAGAGTTCACCTGAATTCTTGCCTCTCCTCTGCCATATTCCTTATGTACTTTTGAACTCTGATATCTAGAAGACTGTGACTAACTACTTTTAACCCTTCTATAGGATCTGAACTCCACACCCACCATTTCTGCAGCAGCTTCTGAAAATCTTTACCAGGTATATGCCTAGGGGAGGGTATATGTATCATTATTAGTCCAAGAAAGAGATAAAAATGCTGTTTTAGGATGAGTTTCTGGTTATGATAGAGTCGAAGGATAAGACTAGAATGGAAGAAATGAGATAAAGAATATGGCAGAAGAAGGCAATTAGATGGTACAGTAAATAGAACATTGGCCCTGAAGTCAAGCAAATCTGAGTTAAAAATCTAGCCTTAAATACTTAATTATGAACTGTGTAACTCTGGGCAAGTCACTTAACCCCAATTGCTTCACCAAAAATAAAAAAAAAAATCCAGTTAAAAAATATGACAGAAAGGGCCCCCTTCCAGCCTTTACCTTTCTTTTGAAGTTAATAATATCTCCTGTTTCCATCTCCAGGCACTGGATATTTCCAAAGTGGATATTTATGACAGTTTTGATGTCATGAAGAAGCCTGAAACTAAGGAAAGTGGGAAAATTTCCTAGAGATGATGTCATAACCTGATTGCTTTCATTTTTTTAAGGTGAGAGTTATAGGCAGCTCTCAGGGGAGAAAGATCTTAGGGGCAAAAGAGAGAAAAGGGTCAGGTTTAAGGCTCCTAAGGGACCAGATTTTACAGTAAAGAAGAGATTTGTGATGTGAGTGCCTGTTGGCAACACCAGTATCTATTAATTGGATTTAAGGTAAGGAAGCTATATTCTGTGAACCTGATTGCTTCAATAACATATAATTTTTCCATCTTCATTCTCTCTCCATAGTTTCTAAGAAAAAGTTTAGTCATAACAGTTCCATCCTTGGTCCTGCTGAGCTAAAAGGGAAACAGCCATCAGTCCCTTCCAGTTGGACAATTCTATGGTTCTAAAAGACTACATGTAACTGTGAGGAATCACTGCTGGATTCAGGAGGTTGAAATACTGGACCACACCTTCCACCAAGGGCCCCGCTACTTTGGATCCAGATGATTTGGACTAGGTTCATCTCTAAAGGAGCTTGGTCTGTAATGAGAGGGGAGAGGTAGAGTACTTTCTCTCTTTGGTTTATATAGTCCCAGCTCTCATGAAACAAATTTATTCATAACTTAAGTTACGGCTTATGTAACTTAATCTCCCAAAGGGTTATCTCCCAAAGGGTTAAGGGGTAAAAAAGGTACTTAATTTACAAAATGACTCAGGTATGGGATAAGTACTTACTTATGTATGGGATAAGTATATAAAAAATGCTAAGTACAAAAACCTGATAGAGCACTTTAATAGAACATCTTAAAACAAAAATTATCAATTTCTTTTTTTAAAAAAATATTTTATTTTATTTAATAATAACTTTATGTTGACAGAATCCATGCCAGGGTAATTTTTTTTACAACATTATCCCTTGCACTCGCTTCTGTTCTGATTTTTCCCCTCCCTCCCTCCACTCCCTCTTCTAGATGGCAAGCAGTCCTATATATGTTAGATATATTGCAGTATATCCTAGATACAATAAATGTTTGCAGAACCGAGCAGTTCTCTTGTTGCACAGGGAGAATTGGATTCAGAAGGTAAAAATAACCCGCGAAGAAAAACAAAAATGCAGATAGTTCATATTCATTTCCCAGTGTTCTTTCTTTGGGTGTAGATGCTTCTGTCCATCATTTATCAATTGAAACTGAGTTAGGTCTCTTTGTCAAAGAAACCCACTTCCATCAGAATACATCCTCATACAATATCATTGTCGAAGTGTACAATGATCTCCTGGTTCTGCTCATTTCACTTAGCATCAGTTCCTGTAAGTCTCTCCAAGCCTCTCTGTATTTATCCTGCTGGTCATACCTTACAGAACAATAATATTCCATAACATTCATATACCACAATTTACCCAGCCATTCTCCAATTGATGGGCATCCATTCCATTTCCAGTTTCTAGCCACTACAAACAGGGCTGCCACAAACATTAAAAATCATCAATTTCATATATAACTACAATTACAACCTGCTGGGGGGTGATGCTAATTAAATCTTATCATAACATAAAGAAGTCTGCCGGGTTGGTGATCAAACATTTTGAATTTTTAACTAGATTTTGCATTTTCCAAACAACTCTTGATATATACTGGTAAAACCAATACTATTGTCTTATACACATGGAGACTACAGTCAAGCTTCCCAGGACTCTGGATGAGAAGACCAATGATCTTTTAAACACAAATTATTTAGGAAGGAATTCTCTATTTGTTTTTTTTTTTAACTGTTGGGAAAACCAGAAAGCATGACAGCAGAAATTAGGCTTAAATTAACATCTTAAGCTATCTTCATGATAAACTTTAAGTGGATGCATAGCATTAATATTAAAGATGATATTATAAAAATTAGAAGAGGAGCACATCGTATATTTCTTGTAGCTAAGGGCAGAAAATGCATCCTCTCTTAATAATATATATATTTTTTCAATTGTATGTAAAGGTAATTTTCAGCATTCATTTTTGTAAGATTTTGAGTTCTAAGTTTTTTTCCTTTCCTTCCTGTCTTCTCCCATCCCCAAGACATCAAGTAATCGGATATAGGTTATGAATGTACAATCAAGTTAAACATTTTCATATTAATCATGTTGTGAAAAAAGAATCAGATAAAAAGGAAAAAAAATAAGAAAGAAAAAAACAAAGAACATTAAAAAAATGTGAAAATGATATGCTTTCATCTGCATTCAGTCTCCAAAGTTCTTTGTCTGAATGTTGATAGATTTTCTACCTCGAGTCTTAGAATTGTCTTGGGTTATTGTATAATTGAGAAGAGTTTAGTTTATCATACTTAATTGTCACACATTGTTGCTGTTATTGTGTACAGTGTTACACTGGTTTTGCTCACTTCACTCAGAATGAGTTTATATGTCTTTCCAGGTTTTTCTGCAATCTACCTCCTCATCATTTCTTATATAATTATACAATTCCATTACATTCACATGCCACAGTTTATTCAGCCACTCCCTAGGTGATGGGCATATGCTCAATTTCCAGTTCTTTGCCACCACAAAGAAAGCTGCTATAAATATTTTTGTACCTATGGGTCCTTTTTCCTTTTTATAATCTCCTTGGGATACCCCAAAATAGTCTTGCTAGATTAAGGGGCATGTACAGTTTTATAACCCTTTAAGCACAGTTCCAAATTGCTCTCCAGAATAGTTTGATCAGGACACAACTCCACCAACAATACATTAGTGTCCCAGTTTTCCCCTATCCCTTCTAACATTTATCATTTAGCCAATTTGAGAGGTGTAAAGTGGTATCTCAGAGTTGTTTCATTAATTCCATTGATATTCTTGACCTTGAGTTCTTCCAGATGAATTTTGTTATTATTTTTTCTAGCTCTATAAAATAGTATTTTGTCAGTTTAATTGGTATGGCACTGAATAAGTATGCTAATTTAGGTAGATTACCATTTTTATTATATTAGATTAGCCTACCCATGAGCAATTAGTATTTTTCTAATTGTTTAGATCTGACTTTATTTGTGTGAAATGTGTTTTGGAATTGTGTTTATATAGTTCTTGGGTTCATTTGGCAGGTAGATTTGAAAATATCTTATATTGTCTACAGTTATTTTAAATGAACTTTCTATTTCTTGTTGCTGAGCTTTGTGATTAATATATAGAAATGTCAATGATTTGTGTGAGTTTATTTTATATCCTGCAACTTTGCTAAAGTAATTAATTATTTTAAGTGGTTTTTTAGTTGATTCTCTAGGAATCTAGTTATGCCATCATATCATCTGCATTATCTATCTTATTTCCTCATTGCCTATTCTATTTTTTTTTAATAGTGCAGTTTAATTTATTTGGAATTGCTTGAAGTCCAGACTCAAAAAGTAGTCACTAGTAGCTCAAAGTTTGACCTCTGCTGGGTCTTGTGATATTTAACATTTTTATCTGTAAGGAAGTACATTCAATTGGATGACATTAACTTTGCATCATGCTTTCAGCTGGGAGACAATAACATTCTTTAAAATTTTTTTTTAAATTTTCCCTGGTTACATGTAGAAACAACATTTTTTTGGTTATACATGTAAATTCCTTTTTTTTTTTTTTTTTTTTTTTTTACATATTTCCTTATGCATCATGTTGGGAAAGAAAAATCAGAACAGAAGGGAAAAACCATGAGAGGAAAAAAAAACAGAATAAAAAGAAAAAAAAATGAACATAGTATGTGTTGATTTATATTCAGTCTCCACAGTTCTCTCTCATCATTTCAATGATATTTTATGTCTAAAGTTTTTTTGGGATTACCTTGGATCACTGAACTGCTGAGAAGAACCAAGTCCATCATAAGTTGATCATTGTACAATTTTGCTGTTGTTGTATATAATGTTTTCCTGGCTTGTTTCACTCAACAGGAGTGCTCTTTGCTTCTCTTTATTGGAGAGTTCATCCCATTTATGTTTACAGTTATGATGACTGTGTGATTTCTCTCCTCTGTTTTCAATTATTTGTACTTTTCTCTCTTCTTTCACCTTGTCCCTCCTCACCAATGTCTTGCTTTTGATTCCTACTTCCTTCAAACTGCCCTCCCTTCTACCAGCCCCACCTTTTCTTTCCCCTTTCCTCCATTGTTTCCCCAGAGGGTAAGATAAATTTCTATACCCAAGTGTGTATGTTACTTCCTTTTCAAACTAAATCTGATAAGAGTAAGATTCAAACAATGCTCACTCCCTCCTTTATTTCCCAATACTGTAATAGGTCTTTTGTGTCTCTTCATGTGATGTAATTTACCCTTTCTGCCTCCCCCTTTTCTCTTCTCCCAATACAATTAATTTTTTCATCCCTTAATTTTTTTTTTATAAAATTACATCTGACTTAACTTATACCTATACCTTCTTTATATATATATATTCCTTGTAACTGCCCTAGTAGAAATACTGTTGTCAAGAGTTATAAATATTATCTTCCCATGTATATGTAATGTAAACAGTTTAATATTACTGAATGACATGCCTTTCCTCCTTCTCCTAGTTATCTTTTAATGCCTTTCTTGAGTCTTGTATTTCAAGATTGAAGTTTCTGTTTAGCTTTGATCTTTTAATCAGTAAAATTTTAAAGTCTTTCATTACATTGAATATCCATCTTTTCCCCTGAAAAATTATGCTCAGTTTTGCTGGGTAATTGATTTTTCATTGTAATCCAGCCTTCTTAATCTTCTGCAATATTATATTCTATGCCTTCCTATTCTTTAACATAGAAGCTGGCAAATCTTAGGTAATCCTGACTGTGGTTCCTTGTTATTTGTTATTTCTTTCTGGCTGCCTGCAGTATTTTTCTCTTGACCTGATAATTCTAGAATTTGGCTTCAATATTCCTTGGAGTTTTCATTTTGGGATCTCTTTCAGGAGGTTATTGCTGCATTCTTTCAGTTACTATTTTGTCCTTTGGTGTTAGGATATCAGGGCAGTTTTCCTTGATAATTTCTTGGCAAATGTTATCCAGGCTCTTTTTTTTGTTTGTTTGTCATGGCTTTCAGGTGATCCAAAAATCCTTAAATTCTCTCTTCTGGATCTATTTTTTCCCCCTCTTTTTAAAAAATTAAAGCTTTTCATTTTCAAAACACATGCATAAATAATTTTCAACATTCATCCTTAAAAAACCTTGTGTTTCAAAATTTTCCCTCCATTTCCTCCATGCCCTCCCCAAGATGGCAAGTAATCCAATGTATATTAAATATGTGCAATTCTTCTGTATATATTTCCAGAATTATCATGCTGGACAAGAAAAATCAGATCAAAAAGGAAAAAAATGAGAAAGAAAACATAATGCAAGCAACAACAACAAAAAGAGTGGAAATACTACATGGTCCCCTCTCTGGGTACAGATGGATCTCTTCATCACAAGTCCTTTGGAACTGGCCTAAATCATTTCATTATATAAAAGAGCCACCTCCATCAAAACTGATCATTATATAATCTTGTTGTTGCCATTTACAATGATCTCCTGGTTCTATTCATTTCACTTAACATCCTGGATCTATTTTCTAAGTAAATTCTTTTCCCAATGAGGTGTTTTACATTTTCTTTTGTTTTTTTCATTATTTAGATTTTATTTGATTGATTTTCAATGTCTCATTGAGTCATTAGCTTCCACTCACCCAGTTCTAATTTTTACAGAGTGAGTTCCTTCATTTAAGTTTTTTTTTAAAACCATCTTTTCATTTGGCCAATTCTAGTTTTTAAGAAGTTGTTTTCTTTAGTCATTTTTTATGCTTCTTTTCTTAAACTATTTAGTCTTTTCCTCTAATTCTCCTGTATAACTCTCATTTCTTTTCCAAATTTTCTTCTACCTCTTTGACCTGATTGAGCTTGAGACCAATTGATATTCCTCTTTGAAACTCCACATGTAGGCATTTTGCCATGGTTTCTTCTTCTGAGTTTATGTTCTGATCTTCCCTGTAGCTGTGTATTGTCAGGGTTCTTTTTTTTTTTTTTTTTGCTCATTTTTAAAGTTGAGCTCTACTCCTAGGGCACAAGAGACACTGCCTCAACTTCTTTCATTGAGGGATAGATCATTATATTTCCATCCTGGGGCTTAAGGTGCTGGTGGCTTGCCCACTGTAATGAGACGGCTCAGCCTAGTTGTCTCTGTTGTTCCAGGATTCTGGGGCTTTCAATTTGTCATCTGTTTAAGGGTTAGAGGTTCTGCCACTCCCCTGCTATTCCACTGCCCTGTTGAGTCAGGACCAAGGGCTCTCAGTTGCTGATTTTTACTAAGAGCTTCCTGTTAGATTGCCCATATGATGCCTGCACTGGGCTGCATTTCCCTTTTATCTAAGTGAGACAGACTTTTGTTGGTGTCCTTACAAGTTCTATTAATCTGGAAACTTGTTTCACTCCATCTTTTTATAGATCCTATCACTTCAGAAATTATTTAGAAGTTTGAGCATTGTTTCTGAGAGAAAATGGGGAAAATTTAGGCAGCTTCTTGACTTATCTCTGCAGCTCATGTTTCTTTTGAGCTACTTCAATTCTGTTTTGCTCATAGAGCACAGCACTTTGTTTGATGAGCATACCCCATACTGTGCAGTCCTGGGCCAGTGTCTCTCAAGTCACACACACACACACACAAAAAGTGTTTTAGCCAAGCACATTTGGCACATAAACAACATGACCACACCATAGGACTTGCCTTTTCTGCTGAAAAGTTTGAATACTTGGCAGTTTAGTTTAAGAAAGTAATTCAATGTCTAGTATTTTATCCTGCCCAGTGATTTTCAGAATCTTTCAGATCATTCAAATGCAAGAGATTTTAAGACTGACAAGAGTTTTGCTCCCAAACAGCCTCAGGAGAGGGAGACAATGCTTCAGATAAGCACAAGATTAAGAAGGTAACTGAGTTGTCCATAGTTACATAGTAAACATCAGGGAAGGAGCCCAAAAATAGCTCCCCTCTGACTGTAAAAATTTCCTTTATATGTTCAGAGATTGTTCAACTATGGGGCTGGACACTGATCTGAGTCTCAGGCTTGTGATTTGATGGCTCTGAGATGCTACTTTTCCTTTGACCCAGGCTTAGGAAATATTCCCCTGGATAGGTCTGCAGAGACTATTTCTTGAACATATGTCCCTTAGACTGGCCTTTCTCCTAGTCCTTGGACAGTTGTCTATTTTAGAGTCAGAATCTCTTAAGCTTCTAAGGGTCAGAACCTAATCTCCATTGGACCTGAGCAGATCTGGTGACTTCACTATGGATACTTGTCCACTGTAGCATTCTGATCACTTCTCTCTTCATCAGTAATCTCTGCTTTTTCCTTCTGCATTTGTATCTTCCCTTCACAGAACCCAGGTACAAACCCTGAAGTTGACCCTGCCTGTAATCAGGCTTAGTGCTCTCTCTATTGGGAAGTTCTGATCTGTCTGCTCTATTTCTTTCTCCTTCTCTACAGAATTGAGGACTCTCTCTTCAAATCTGGAGCTCATAGTTCAGCAAGGATCATATGGACCCCACAGGGCATGGATTTTGTCTCTCACTTGCTCCTTCTTCCCCTCTTCTACATTTTTGTCCCTTCCCACCTTCTGTAGTTTCCCATTTCCCAGGATGAAGGTAACCTACAGATAACTAAGGTGAGCGTAATTTACAGATTCCAAGCCTGTTTGTAAAATAAGGCACTGTCTATTCCAAGCATGAGGAGACTTAGATGAGAACAATTTATCTTAGGGCCATGAAGGTGATAGAATTAGGCATTGTGAAGGGCTTGGAATTTGGTCAGGTCATCTACTGTCACCACAAGTCATTAACACAGGTCATTACCAATTGTCAAGATATTGTCATGCTACTGGGCTTCAATAACTCAAGAAGAGAGAATGAGGCAAATGTCTCTGCACAGCTTTGCCTCACACAAATCCAATTTATGTACAAATCAAGACATCACCCTGTGATTTCATTGGTATTCATCAAAAATGAAGGATAAACAAAAACATCCTTGCATCTTATTTTCTCCTTATCTTGCACAGATTCCTCCCACTTAAGGGGAAGAAGGGTCACTCAGTATTAGCCACTAGCCCCTTGAAATGCCATTTGATTTCCTGTCACAGAGATAAAAGCTCCTGTATTTCAGGATGACAACTGAGAGTGTGGGGGTAGGGGAAGAAAAATGTGTGGATTTTTTCTTTTCCTGAAACCCAGATTACTTAACTCCCTTCCTTCATCAAGCCTGGACAGAATATCAGTGCCCTCATTCAGACTAAAAATTACCAGAAGAGGAGGCTGTTTTTTTTTTTTTTTGCTTTCTTTCTTTCTTTCTTTCTTTCTTTCTTTCTTTCTTTCTTTCTTTCTTTCTTTCTTTCTTTCTTTCTTTCTTTCTTTCTTTCTTTCTTTCTTTCTTTCTTTCTTTCTATAGCTTTTTATTAACAGAACATATGCATGGGTAATTTTTCAACATTGACCCTTGCAAAATCTTCTGTTCCAACTTTTCCCCTCCTTCCCTCCACCCCCTCCCCTAAATGGCAGTAAATCTCATACATGTTAAACATGTTAAAGTATATGGTAAATAAAGTATATATATATATACATATTTATACAGTTATCTTGCTGCACAAGAAAAATCAGATTTAGAAAAAAGGTAAAAATAACCTGGTAAGAAAAACAAAAATGCAAGCAAATAATAACACAAAGAGTGGAAATGCTATGTTGTGGTTCACACTCATTTTCCAGTGTTCTTTTGCTGGGTGTAGCTGGTTCTGTTCATCTCTGATCAATTGGAACTGATTTGAATCCTCTTATTGTTGAAGAGAGCCAGGTCCATCAGAATTGATCCTCGTATAGTACTGTTGTTGAATTATATAATGATCTCCTGGTCCTGCTCATTTCACTTAGCATCAATTCATGTAAGTCTCTCCAAGCCTCTCTATATTCATCCTGCTGGTCATTTCTTACAGAACAATAATATTCTATAACATTCATATACCACAACTTATTCTGCCATTCTTCAATTGATGGTTATCCACTTAATTTCCAGTTTTAGCCACTACAAAAAGGGCTGCCACAAACATTTTTGCACATACAGATCCCTTTCCCTTCTTTATTATCTCTTTGGGATATAAGCTCAGTAATAAAACAAGCAGGCTGGTTTTGAAGAGGCAGAGAAACTAGATGTAAAATTCCCAACATTAGATTATTGAAAAAGTGAGGGAGTTCCAGAAAATCATCTCCTTTTGCTTCATTGATTACATTAGAGCCTTTGAGTATGAATCATAAAAAAAATGTGTCAAGTCCTCAAACAAATAGGAGTACAGGATCATCTTATTAGGCTTTTAAAGTGTCTGTATGTGGGTCAAGAAGCAACAGTTAGAACGCAACATAGAAGGACTAGATGGTTTAAGATGATAAAAGGATTATGACAAAGTTGTATATTGCCATCTGACTTATTTAACTTATATACAGATCATGACAGATAAAATGCCAGGCAAATAGAGAAAGTATCAGATTTTATATTCTTGTTTTTCATTTTTTTATTCTTTTTAAAATGAAGCCTTTTATTTTCAAAACATATGTACATATAGTTTTCAACATTCACGCTTGCAAAACCTTGTGTTTCAAATTTTTTCCCTTCCTTTTCCCTACCCCCTCCCCTTGATGGCAAGGAATCATATCTATGTTAAACATGTGCAATTCTTCTATACGTATTTCCACAATTATCATTCTGAACAAGAACAGATCAAAAAGCGAAAAAAATGAGAAAGAAAACAAAAATGCAAGCAAATAACAACAACAAAATGAAAATACTATGTTGTGATGCACACTCAGTCCCCATAGTCCTCTCTTTGAGTGCAGATGGCTCTCTCAATCACAAGATTATCAGAACTGGCCTGAATCACCTTGCTGTTGAAAATAGCTACATCCACCAGAATTGGTCTTTGAATAATCTTATTGCTGTATATAATGTTATTTTGGTTCTACTCACTTTACTTAGCATCAGTTCATATAAGTCTCTCTAGGCATTTCTGAAATCATCCTGCTGTTTGTTTCTTATAGAACAATAATATTCCATAACATAACTTGGGTATAGTTTCAAATTGTTCTCCAGAATGGTTAGATTCGTTCACAGTTCTACCAACAATGTATCAGTGTCCCAGTTTTCCCACTCCCTCCAACATTCATTATTATCATTTCCTGCCATCTTAGCCAATCTGAGAGGTATGTAGTGGAACCTCAGAGTTGTTTTAATTCGCATTTCTGTGACCAATAGTGATTTAGAGGATTTTTTCATATGACTAGAAATGGTCTTAATTTCTTCATCTGAAAATTGTCTGCTCATATCCTTTGACCATTTATCAATTGGAGAATGACTTGTATTTTCATAAATTTGAGTCAATTCTCTCTATTTTTTAAAATAAGCCTTTATTAGAACCCATAGATGTAAAATTTCCCCCCAGTTTACAGCTTCCCTTTTAATTTTTTTTTTTTTCCCCTGAGGCAATTGGGGTAAAGTGACTTGCCCAGGGTCACACAGCTAGGAAATGTGAAGTGTCTGAGATCAGATTTGAACTCAGGTCCTCCAGACTTCAGGACTGGTGCTCTATCCACTGCTCCACTTAGGTGCCCCTTCCCTTTTAATCTGGTTTGAATTAGTTTTGTTTTTACAAAAATCTTTTAACTTAATGTAACCAAAATTATCCATTTTATCTTGCATATTTATTCTAGTTCTTCTTTGGTCATAAATTCCTTCCTTCTCCACAGATCTGAGAGGTAGACTATTCTTTGTTCTTCTAATTTGCTTATAGTATCACTATGTCTAAATCATGAACTCATTTCAACCTTATCTTGGTATAGGGTGTTACATATGGCTCAATACATAATTTCTGCCATACTAATTCCCAATTTTCCCTGAAATTTTTATCAGATAGTGAGTTCTTATCCCAGAAACTGAAGTTTTTGGATTTATCAAACACTAGATTACTATTGTGTCTTGGGAACCTAACCTATTTCACTGATCAACTGTTCTATTTCTTAGCCAGTACAAAATATTTTTGATGACTGCTGCTTTTTAATACAGTTTTAGTGCTGGTACAGCTAAGCCACCTTTGTTTGCATTTTTTCATTGATTTCTTTGAAATTCTTGCTCTTTTGTTCTTCTAGATAAACTTAGTTATTATTTTTTTCTAGCTTGGTAAAATAATTTCTTGGCAGTTTGATTGGTATGACATTGAATCAGTAGATTAATTTAGGTAGAATTATCATTGTTACTATATTAGCTCAGGTTACTCATGAGTATTTGATATTATTCCAGTTGATTAGATATGACTTTATTTGTGTAGGCAGTGTTTTGTAATTATGTTCATATAGTTTCTGACTTTGTCTTGATAGATAGACTCCCAAATATTTTATATTATCTACAATAATTTTAAATAGAATTTCTCTTTGTATCTTTTGCTACTTGACTTTATTGGTAAAATACAGAAATTCTAATGATTTCTGTGGATGTATTTTGTATTCTGAAACTTTGCTAAAATTGTGAATTGTTTCTAGTATTTTTTAAGTTGATTTTCTAGGATTCTCTATGAATGCCATCATATCTGCAAAGAGTGACAATTTTGTTTCCCCCTTTAACTTCTTTTTCTTCTCTTATTGCTAAAGCTAATATTTCTAATACAATATTAAATAGTAATGGTGATAGTGGGCAACCTTGCTTCACCCGATCTTATTGGAATGGTTCTAGTTTATGTCCATTACATATGTGGCTTGCTGATGGTTTTAAATAGATGCAACTGATCATTTTAAGGAAACTGATGATTTATATATTCTCTAGTGTTTTTAATAAGAATGAGTACTGAATTTTATCCAGTGGTTTTTTCCTGCATCTATTGAGATAACCATATGATTTTTGTTAGTTTGGTTATTGATATAGTCAATTATGCTAATAGTTTTCCTGCTATTGAACCAGCTCTGCATTCCTGGTGTAAATCCTACTTGAGGTTGCATATTCTTAGACTAAAAAAATCATTGCAGACAGTGAAGTCAATCATTAAATTAAAAGATACTTGCTCAAGGCAGCTAGGTGGCACAGTGGATTGGGCACCAGCCCTAAAGTCAGGAGGACCTGAGTTCAAATTTTGTCTCAGATACTTAATTCTTCCTAGCTATGTGACCCTGGGCAAGTCACTTAACCTCAATTGCCTCAGGAAAAAAAAAAAGGAAAAGAAAAATGAAAAAAAAAAAGAAAATATACTTGCCTCATTGAAAGAAAATCTATGGCTAATCTGGATGCATACTACAAAGCAAAGCCATCATCTTGCCAACAAGTCATATAACCAGAGTTTTGTTTTGCAACAATATATGACTTCAAATTGGACTATAAGGAAAGCTGAATATTGTAGAATTGATGCTTTTGAATTGTGGTGCTGGAGAAGACTTTTGAATATTGTTGGACAGCAAAGAGGTCAAAGCTGTCTATACTAAATCAAATATATTCTATTTACTAGAATATCAAATACTAAAGCTAAAGCTTAAATGCTTTGGATATAGATTGAGAAGACAAAACTCATTGGAAAAAATCCTGATATTGGGCAATATTGAAGGAAAAAAAGGGAGAATGACAGAGGATGGATAGTGCCATGGAAGATTATGGGAGATAGTGGAGGATAAAAAGGCCTGGAGTGCAATGGTCCATGGGCTTATGAAGTTTCTGATCCAACTGAGCAACTACTATAACAGATAATCTGATCCTACAGCCTCATTTGATCATGGAAGAAAGATTTCTCCCATTAATAATCCAAGGGAAAAACAATTATTTACTGAGAAAGAATAGTAAGAACTATTGTTACAAAATATCCCCTCAAACCCCCAAATTTGTGGTGTATTCTTCCGTAAATAGTTTCCCTGAAAGGAGTGGGTACAATAAAATGTAAATAAAATGGTAGTGAGAGGCCTATATGGAAGATTACTTTAGATAAGGGGTGCTGTAGAGGGATGGAACTCTGGAGGAGTATACTTGAAACAAGGATACTTACAACAAGGTGTTAACTCAGTGGAATTGATGAGATAATGGTTCTCTAGTTTACATATATTTAGTACTTAATATGGTGATGTAATGGTTCTCTAGTTCACACATATTTACTATGCTGTAATGATGTAATTGTAATAGGGCATTTAAGGGCTGAGAGAACTGGGGACACAGTCAGTCAGAGTGAACAGACTATGAAGGAGATAGAGTCTATTCCTGACCATCCTTGTGGTGACTATCTTACTGAGACTAAGGCCCATCGGGCAGACCCCCAGAAAGCTAGCCCAGACATTACAGGGTGCCACCCAGATTCTCACTATAGATCTCCTTTTTTTTCCTGTTGGAAAATTCTCCATGAGTAGAGGTCACTATTGGGCTCTAAGAGTCACTATCATTAGAACTCAATACTGCCCATTTCTTTTAGCCATGAGCATCCATACTCTCCACAATTGCCATTATTCTTCTTTGGCTGGCTTTGTTCATACTCTGTAGGGATTTCCACAACCATCAACCACTTCTGCCTCTGGTGATCCAACTTTGAGGTCATGTTGTTGAGTGGCAGATTTTCCTGATTCCATGGAACCTCCAGAGCATAAGACCATGGACTCTTTGACTCTGAGAATCTCAAGCATCTTAGACTAGGAAAATATGATGGATCATTGACTCCCAAGTTTAGTAGGAATAAATGTGGAAGTTTCCAAAAGGATTTTTATGTAGATAAAGAAGACAGGAAAATATGGAGACATTCAAAATACTAAAGTACTTAGAAAGCAACAGAGCATGTCATGTCTTATCTTCTGACCAGTTCAGGCACATTCAACTCTAGTGTCTTTCATTCTTCTTGATCCTTTCTGGGATGTCTGGTGGTTCCCTAGGTTCACGGGGGCCTTTCTTTTCTGAAAACCCATCTTTTTTCTCTCTCTTCTGGTAAGTTTTCCCCACTGACCCCAATATCTCAGCTATCTCTTCTGAGAGATACCTCTGAACCCTCCTTTATGAATGGAAACAGAAGGGTTGTGACAACATGCCTTGGGACTTTCCCCATTTCCTTAAGCTTTAGGTTTCTTCCAGGGATAAATCTTGTCATAAACATCCACTCTGGTGATGTCCAGTGTCTGGGGATAGAGAAAAGAAATGTTGCTGGTATCCCAGAATAGAGGTTTCGACTAGGAAGGCTTCATTCCCAACCGTGACTTCATTTCCCTCTATTCTGGACCTATTCCTGTTCCCCATTTCAGCAGCAAGAAGACCTTTATCCTCAACCATCATTTTGACCTTTCCCTTGATCCTTGACTGAGTCTGGCTCTTCTGTAAGTACATACCTGATAGCAACTCTCAAGTGGGACTTCAGGAAAAGCAGGAGAGGAGCCCAGGTCCTGTGGAAGGGGAAACAATAGCTGATGAAAGCTTCCAAAGTCAGAGTTGGAAAGGAATTTAGGATTGAGAATGCTTGATCTAGAAGGAATTTTATGGCATGTTGTGACATGTCAAATCAGAAGGGTCATAGAAATTTCTTAGTCATGAATTCCCTGAGTTAGAAAGGACCCAAGAAACCATTTAGTCTGACCAAGAGTTCAACATCAATGTCCTGTATAACTTACATGGCAAGTGGTCACCCAGTTTTTCTTGAAGACTTAGTGTGGAGTAGAACACCATGTCCCAGGTATACCATTAGTGGACTGAAAGTCCAAGGAGGGGCATTTATTTGGCACAGTGGATAGAGTACCAGCACTAAAGTTAGGAGGACCTGAGTTCAAAAATGGCCTCAGATACTTAACACTTCCTACCTGTGTGACCCTGGGCAAGTCACTTAATCCCAATTGCCTCAGCACATAAATGAATGAAGGAATGAATGAATAAACAAATAGATGAATGAATGAATGAATAAGAAAGAAAGAGGAGGCAGATTTCAGGTCTGGACTCTGACACAAACTAGCCTTGAGAATCTGGTCAAGTCTTAAAATTTCAATGACTAACAGAATTCTAAGACAATGGGCTGCTTGTCAGTGTTGAGAATGGGAGCAAGCCACGTCAATGAAATCAGCAACTGGAATGAAATACACAAATAAGGGGCAATTTTCCTGGCAATAGGGAGCCACTGAGTCTTCTTGAGTCTTCTCAAACTTGTGCCTTAGATATGGGTTTAATCAGCTGTGTGGAGGAGAGGGGAGACACTAGAGCTTGGAACATCAATGAAGAGAAGCTATTGTAATACTCAAAGGTTGGTGACACTTTGAACTGGAGTATTTGTGTTGTTGGAGAGAAGAAATGGAGGTCTTGAAGAAAGAACTCTTGGCATCTTATTTCTCGAAGATTCCCAGACATCAATGCTCAATGAACCTCTACAGATTCCATTCCTTGCTCCCTATTTTGCCCTGTAGAATGTGGAGGATCTTTTCTCCACGTCATGCCTCCAAAGAGTTATCAGGTTCCCATTTACCACTACTTTCCCTCCAAAAGTTTTTCTTCTCCAGACTGGTCCCCAACAAGATCCCTTCACAATGTTATGGAATATTTAGCCTTCTTTTTTACCCTCCTTCAGAAACTCTACAGCTAATCATGGTGCTCTAATGATCCTAAAATCTCTTAGGCCCATTAAAATCCTAAGGCTCAGGGCCGGGAAAAATCTGCAGATCTACATGAAGGGGCCCCTTTCTATTCCTTGACAGACACCTCAAAGTGTTGGAAATGATTGAAAGAATCCCTCTGTCCCTACCTGTGCAGGCAGAAGTGAACCTTGTAGGCAAACAGTGTTTTCATATAGGGTGATGTCCTCACCTGGAGGGAGAGAAACCCAGACAGATTTCCTTGGTGAATCCTGAGCCTGAATTGCATGAGGGATTGACTCTTCCTCCTTCCTGCCCTTCCCCCTCCCTCCCAGCAAATAGATGAAGAGGACACAGAAGGATTCCTTCCCCCTCCCTTTTCCCTCACAGAGAATCAGTCAATAAGCATCCATTTAGTGCCCATCATGTAGCATATCCTGTGCTAAGGATGAGCAAACAAAGAAAAGCAGAAAACAGTCCCACCCTCGTGGAGATTATTGTCTAAAGGATGAGACAACTAACAAACTGTGGACAAACAAGGTATAAATCAGAGAAATTGGAGAGATCACGAACAGAGGAAAGGCACTAGAATGAGGAGAATCAGTAAAGACTTGTTGTGAAAAGTGTGATATTAGCTGGCACTTAATGGAAGCCACAAAGCCAGGAGGTTAAGATAATAATAGGAGAAACTTCCAGGCAAGTGAATGAATGAATGAATAAGAAAGAAAGTCAGAGGAAGCAGATTTCAGGTCTGGATTCTGACAAACTAGCCTTGAGAATCTGGTCAAGTCTCTTAAAATTTCATTGACTAACAGAACTCCAAGACAATGGGCTGCTTGTCAGTGTTGAGAATGGGAGCAAGCCATGCCAACCTGATAAGATGCCCAGGAAAGAAATTCTTGGATCTTTTTCATCTTTGGTTCTGAGGTTCTGAGGTTCTAAGATTTTAAAGATGGGATGTACACACTTGGATTTGTTAAGATTTCAGTCTTTGGTTCTGAGAGCTGACCTTCTAGAGTATGACTCTAGATGGGTCTATCATCACCTCCACTCATTTCTGAATCTGTCTTGATGGAAAGAACAGAGAGCTCCAGGAAAATATAAGCTCAACAAGGGCAAGGAATATGGCATCTTGATTTAATGCCTGACTGTTGACTCATCAAGGAAAGGAGGTGACCCAGAAGTCACAGGATGGCAGCTTTGGAAAGTTTTTTTGGGAAGGGCTTCTCTCCCTAAGTATGAGAGGCTTACCCTATCTTGATAGGCCATTTAGAGTTTAGTTCCTTGGCAATGGCAGCCCTAGGTGAGAACAGAAACAACACATAGTGATTCTGAAACTAGTGCTTAGTACTAGTTTGCATTTGAGCAGTGACTTAGAATCAGAGATATTGAGGTGGAAGAGTGTATGGAGGCTACCTACTCCAATTCTATTTCTATACATGAAAAAATTGTGACATTGGAATATTTGAGTGCCAAGTCAGAACGTGAGAAGAGTAAGTAGAAAAGGGAGCAGAAAGTATTGAGAGTCACTATCCTTAAACCCTGCACAAATGCAATTTAACTCTGAATCCTCTAAATATCAGGGGATTTGATACTACTAGATACTAGATACTAATAACTAGTACAAGTTAACAAATACTATTAAGATGAATTGAAGGAAGAAGTATTTGCAGAATTGAATTGTATGAGGCTTGATAGTCAGAGAAAAGCAAAGGGAGTGATACTCTTTAAGGCAGCTCACAGGTTCCCCTTGAAATAAAGAAAGGAGACCATGGTTGAAACCATATCTCCCAAAGCCACCTTTAGGTGCTGCTTTCTTTTTTATGCTCTCACTTACCATGTTTGCATGCTGAATGGTTCTTCTCTGAAAGTTGGTATTTGATGGCCCTTCAGAAAGAACAGAAAGTGGGACTGTCATTCCCAATCAGAGTAAAAGATTTCCCTGAGCTAGAAGAGCCCATTGGAGCAGCATCAAAGCTTGACTTTGATACAGTCAGGCTCCATGCATTGTTGCTTAATACAATATACTCATCGTTAGTTTCTTTACCTATAGGTAGTATTTGTCTCTGCTCATCTGACTCTTGCAGATTGGATCTGCATCAGTGGACTTTTTTTTTGCTTGGTTTCTCATTGGGTTGGGAATAATAACCCATCTCTTTTCTCTCTGCAGCACCTTCCATTCTTTCCCTCTTTACCTTCTTGGCAATCAATCTCTTTGTTAAGGATCCAAGAAAAATGAGGTCTAGTCTCCACCTAACTCTTTCCAAGAGGCAATCACGTATGAGGGATGGAATAGGATAAATTCTAGAGAAGAAGACCACCCAAGGGAATTAATATTGAAAAGTCAAAAGTTGGGAAAAAGAGAAAAAAGATTGGGTCCAAAAGAGGGCACAGGGTGTAGAAGACCATGCTGGTACTTCTCCCCCATTCAGAGAGACAGACTAGGAAGGAGGACAGCCAGAGGAAGCATTATTTTTTACCTACCTGTTTCTGAAGAAGTGGAAATAAATGAAGACCCCAAAGAGAGTAACTCCAACTAGGATTCCAAACACAATGCCAGTGATGGCCCCTCCAGAGAATGAGGAACCATTACTCACTTCCAAAGACTTTTCTGTTGTAGACAGAGAAAAAAAGTGTTTTTGAGGGGTCTCCAACATGAAATACCTAGCACTTTGCACTTTGTTTATTCTTAAAGGCTTGTTGATTGATGAAGCAGATTTGGCTGTTGTTCCTCAGAACTCGAAAGACCCTTTGGCAGGTTCACTTTGTCAGGTGTCTGACAAACAATTGATGAATCTGAATATTAGACAAGCTCATTACACTCTGCATAGAAAATCTCTGAATTCATGATTTTCTTTCCATATTGTGCCCACTTCCTTTCTCTATTTCAGTGGATGTCCCACCCTCCTTCCAGTCATCCAGTTTCAAAGTGGGACCTTTTCTCTCCTGCACACCTCTCATCTAATCAATTTGTTGTGACAGTTTCCTTAATGGTAAGATTATTTGCATTGTTCTTACTTGGAGAATATCTCTCATATCTACTTTCTCTTCTCAGCTTCTACTTATGGAAATAGTTTTCCTTTTTTTTTTATTTAAAGCGAAGAAAAGTGATTTCTTCTATTGAAAATATGCAAATGAGAATAGTTTTTTTTCCTAATTGCTCTCTTTCTCTTGAATCCTCCTATTAGTTTTTTTCTTATTTCACAGAAAGTCTAAGAGGGCAGGAGAATAATAAGAATTTAATAAATGCTTATTGATTGATTGGACCAGGAGTAGTGAGACTTGGTATCTAATTTCAAATCTGCTACTAATATTTTGTGTAACTTTGCTCAAGGTACACTTTCTTCATTTGTTTGTTTTTCCTCAATAGTATTTTATTTTTCCAATTATATATAAAGATAGTTTTCAACATTCATTTTAGAAAGGTGTTGAATTCCTATTTTTTCTCTTTCCCTTACCTCACTTCTCCCCAAGATAGCAGTCTATTATAGTTTATATGTACACAATGATTTTAAACAGATTTCCATATTTGTCATGTTGTAAAATAAAAATTGAACAAAAAAGAAAAAAAACATGAGAAAGAAAAAGCAAAAAAAAAAAAGTGAAAATAGTATGCTTTGATTCACATTCAATCGCCATACTTCTCCCACTGGAGGTGGCTGGTATTTTCTATCCTCCGGCTGTTGAACTGTCTTGAATCACTGCACTACTGAGACTAGTAATAATTTTCTGACCAATGTTTCTGCCTCAATTCTCTCATCTCTCCAATTCATTCTGAAGGTATGAATGCCACTATCCAAATCTAGTGTTCCTTAAATACTATCTTGATTTTGTCACCTTTCTAATTTGAAAATCTTCAAATTACAGTCTCTCATATGTATTCCTAAAAGGTTGTGAACTTGGGCAGAAAGGACTCTAGATTTCAATTCTGGAGAATTAGAATTCTGACCCTGTTACTTGCTAGCTGTGGGATCTTGGAGTTCCATCCCTTCTCTGAACATTAATTTCTCAATCTATAAGATGATGTTGTGTGGTGTATCTGTAACACTCATCCCAGCTTTAAGATTTGTAAATTTACCCTTCTCTTCCTCCCCCCTACTCTGGCCAAACTCAAGCTCTCATCAATTCCCATCTGAATTTTTTCAATAGCTTCCTTAGGGGGTCTTCCTGCTTCCAATCATTCTTCCAATCCACATCCTTCATTTTGTATGCCAAGTGCACTATGTATTGTTACTGATTATCGTGATTACTATGTTAATCTAAGGACTAAGGGATTCTCAGGGAAATGAGATCACTTATTCTGGACAAGAAGAGAAATTTCAAAACTTTTGGCTCACCAATTCTTTAGAATTATTTCTTCATTTATTTTTTACTTTTTCTTCAATGTCCCTTATTGCAAATAATTTTTATTACACTGTGACCAGTATAAGTTGTGTTTTCTTTTTAGCATTTGTTTGTGAAGATTGTATGCCCTGATGCATGATCAGTTTTTATAAAAGTGTTACTTACACACAGCAGAGAAATGTGCATGCTCTTTTCTATTCCTATATAATAATTATGAGGTATCTATCATTTCTATTCCTATACAATAATTACAAGAGATCTATCATTTCCAATTTAACAATATTCTACTCAAAATCTGAATTTTCTTTTCTTTTTGTACATATTTGTCTATTGCATTTTTGTATTTCCAGAATTTGTTTACTTTTTCTTTATTGTTTAGATATTGTGTTTCTTAATGTATAGTCACTGTTATTTTGATGCAATATCTTGTTGCCTATTGAACTTTTCCACATAATACAACTTCCCTGCTTATTAAATTTTTTTTTTTTGTGTTCAGCTGAAATGTAACAGATTTTGCTCCAGCCCTTTATTTTACTTTTGTGAATCTTTGTATTTCAAGTTTATTCCTTATAGACAATATATTGCTTGGCAACTTTCTTTCTGATCCACCCTGCTCACTTTTTCTTTTATGTGAGTTAATCTAATTTACATTAAGAGTTATAACCATTAATTGTATCTTTGCCTTTATCTTGCTTTCTAAATGCTTTTTCCTCTCTTTGCTTGTGTGTGTGTGTGTGTGTGTGTGTGTGTGTGTGTGAGAGAGAGAGAGAGAGAGAGAGAGAGTAGGAGAGAGAGAGAAAGAGAAAGAAAGAAAGAGAGAGAGAGAAAAAGAGAGAGAGAGAGAGAAAGAGAGAGAGAGAAAGAGAGAGAGAGAGAGAGAGAATACAAAAGGGTGATGTTTGGAAGTCTTCCATTTCATTAAAAGTCCATTCCCCTCCCCCCATATGATTATACTCAGTTTTGGGGAGTATATCATTCTTGATAGTAGGACTATATTTTTGCCTTTTGAAATCTCATATTCCAACATTGGTACACCTTCATAATGATGGTAGTTACATTTGATGATTCCTCAGTACTTGAAAATTTTTATTTTGGATTTTTATATATTTTTTCCCTTTGGTCTGAAAGCTCTGGATTTTAGTTAGGAATTTATTTAGGATTTTTTTTTCTGGAGCAGAATTTTTACTATTGTTACTTTACCTTTTGCTTCTTGTGCTTCTGGATAGTTTTCTTTCATGATTTCTTGAAACTTGGGATTCTTTCTGATTTTTCTATAGTCTATATTCCAGGTCAGTTTTTTTTTTTTGTTTTGTTTTGTTTTTGCATTGAGGTCCCCTATGTTTTCTTTTATATTTTCAGTATTTGGACTTTGTTTTAAGATCTTTTGTTGAATCGTGACTTTATTAACTTCTGGTTGGGTTCATTCTAACTTGCAAGAAGTCTTTTATTTGGGTAACTTTTGAGCCTCTTATACTAAGTTGTTAATTTTCCTTCTAAGTCTTTCCTCCATAGTTAGGAAGAATACCATGCTTTGACTTGGAATCAGGAAGGTCTCCATTCAAATCTAGTCTTATTGACTTATCTGCTGTGTGTCCCTAGGCAAGCTCTGTAACCTCTGCTTGCCTCAATTTTTTAAATTTGTAAAATGTTATTAATAAGAGCACTGATCTCGGGGCAGCTAGGTGGCACAGTGGATAAAACACAAGCCCTGGAGTCAGGAGGATCTGAATTCAAATGTGACCTCAGACACTTGACACTTCCTAGGTATGTGACCCTGGGCAAGTCACTTAACTCCATTTGCTTTAGGAAAAAAAAATAAGATCACTGATCTCCTAGGATTGTTATGAAGGTTTTTATGTTTAAAATGAAGTATTAATTGTAAAGTCCTTTGTGAACTTTAAAGTTCCATATTAATGGTATTTATAAAATAATCTTACACTTAAAAAAATAACTATTCTTCATTTTTTCCAGGAAGGCTAGTTTATCTTGAGTTCAAATTATATATTTCATTTACAGCTTTGCTTGTTAATATTTTGGATTCATTTTCTCTCTGGTTTGTATATTTAGTATTCCTATCTCCATAATAACATTTTTCATGGCAGGAATGTTTTGGCATGTTCAGTCTCCCAGCCTAGCTTCCTGAATTGGTACTTCTTACTCAGGTCAGGCTCTGAGCATTTCTGGAAGCAATATCTGAGCCTAATTTGGTCTTCCTTTCTATTTTCTGATATCTTGCTGCTGTTTTCTCTGGGTGTTTAATGTTGTGTTCTTTAAGGAAATCAGTAGTGGCTTGGAACAGTGAGCTACTAGCTTTCATGTGTCAAAGGCAGCCCTAGAGAGAATCCTGATCACTGCCCTCCTTGTCTGAGCTTTAGAAGCCCTTACTGACATTCGGGGATTCGCAACACTGCTGCAGACTTGTCCTTTGGAGACTCCTGCTGACTCCAACCTCTATCTGCTAGTTGCAAGGTTTTAGAGAATTATAAGTTTTACTTTATTCTAAACTCTTTACCCTGGTTAGTCAACTACAGGTTGCAGACCAAGTAAGGGATGAAATTCCAGTTCTTTGTTCACTACACAGCCTCAGGTCCACAGCTGCTCCAACTCCTCAGCAAAGCTACCCTCCTTAATCCACACTGCTTCTGTGACCTAGCTCTGCATTCAAACTGCAGTGCTGGCTATTGCGTCCCCTTCCTGTTCTCTGTATAGTTCCGGGCTTTTCTCTGCTGGATCCCTGATCACTTCTTTCTCAAGTACACAATTTAGAATCCTCATTTAGTCTATATTCTTCTTGTCATTTTCCTGACTCATGTGCTTAGATTCTGGTCTTTCTAACTAAATTGACCAGAGCAGGAAAAATGACTCTAGGGTTTCCTCTTGATCTTTTGCTCTTTTAAGGCCTTTGTTGGAATGGTTGTGATGGAGAGTTGGGCTGGAGAGCTTCTTTCTCCTCTTCTTTCTGCTCCCTTGCTTGATTTCTTAATGACAAAACATTTTACAATAGTATTTGTGTGATGAGTCTTATCGACTCATAGCTCTATTTCCTTTATTTCCATCTGGAATTGAAGGGTTGAAAAGGAACTTTGGATTTCCCAGATCATTTTGCCTCCATGTCATTTGGATCAACACAAATGAACTAGAGATGTGACAGTGTTCACATTAAACAAAACTCTAATCCTTCTGTTTTAGGCTTCGTTTTTTATTGCTTTACCTAATATTGATAATGGTATACCAACTAGGCATGAGTGATCATGTATTTTCTCTACTAATCAGGCTTCCCAGACTATAACTTCTTTTTTAATTTTTTAAGGATTTATTTTTTTATCTTGTGGATCTGTAAATTTGATTTTTAAAAATTATTTAATGATTATACTTCAATATATGCATTTTGTTTTATTTGTAATGCTGTTACCATATGGGCTTATGTTGTCTAAAGACTATATAATGGTTTTTAAAGTTAATGTATATTCTTTCTCTTTGTTAATAGATAATTTAAATGAAAAGTTCTGAGTACTGTCTCCAAGGGTTCTAAGTCTTTCTTTCTTTCTGTTTTTCTTCCTTCCTTCCTTCTCCCTCCCTTCTTCCCTCCCTTCTTCCCTCCCTTCCTCCCTCTCTTCCTCCCTCTTTCTTTCTCCCTTTCTTTCTTTCTTTCTTTCTTTCTTTCTTTCTTTCTTTCTTTCTTTCTTTCTTTCTTTCTTTCTTTCATGCAACACTTCTTAGTTTACTTTTTAATTTTGATAATGTCTTTTTATTTTCAAAATACATGCAAAGTGGGGTGGTTAGATGGCACAGTGGATAGAGCAACAGCCCTGAAATCAGGAAGACTAGCTGTGTGACCCTAGGCAAGTCACTTAACCCCAATTGCCTTAGCCAAAAAAAAAATACATGCAAAGATAGTTTTTAACATTAACCCTTGCAAAACCTTATTCAAGAACTTCTTTTTAAAAGAAATATATTTATGAAAAATTGTCCATGCATATGTTTTATAAATAAAAAGCATTAATAAAAATTAAAAAAGAAGTATATTGAGATCTATATTTCAATATTCTTTTTCCTTTTAATTCCTATAAATTTTACTTTCTGGATTTAAAAGCATCCTTTTGAGAAAAGATCTCTAGGCTTCATCAGGCTGATTGCCACAGAGCTCTCTGACACAAAAAAGGAAGCACCTCTGCTCCTATCATTCTTTGTTCCTCAACCACTCCCTTAATTTACATAGCTCCTCTCTAACAGTGCCAGAAAGTAGAGATACACACATTATGCTTCTGGACTTTGTTTCAGCTCCATATGCTGACACTTACCTACTCTAGGCCTCAGTCTCCCCATTGGAAAATGAAACAGCTGGACTAGCTGGCTTTTCCATCCTTTTCATCTCCATGTGCACAGTAACCTCCAGGATCCTTATACCCCACTTAGCAAAGGAGAAAATGGAGGCTCAAAGAGATGATGTGATTTTTCAGAGAATGACTTCTATTCTAGCACCTGAATACTTTTTTCTCTTTATCAGATGGTCCTTGTGTGGCTTTCTCAGACCAGGTAACTGAAGACTCAGAGCAGGCGACATGAGAGTTTCCTGGGTCTCCATCTACAAGGGCCTTCCCCAGCATCTAATACAGCCCCTTGTTTTCCCGATGTGAAAAATAGATGCTTGTAGGGGCTGAGCATACAACATCCATTAGATAATAGATAGCAGACCTGGGACTAGAACCCGGGAGTCCTGACTCTGAAGCCATGGACTCCCACCAACCTATTTTCCTTTCTCTAATCACACTGTAGAAACTCCATTCCAAAATGAAACACCTAGAACTGACATGATGTTCCTGGTAACTGTCTACCTTCAGGACATGTCCCATGCTCAGCCACCTTCAAGATTTGGACCACAGTTTATGGTTACTGAGTAACAGCTGCAGAACTGGTAGGGATCTCAGAGTCATCAAGACCTCTTGTCTCTTCCCCTTCTTTGTCTCATGGATCCCTCAGGCTGTGAAGCTGAGGAAGCCTATGGACCTTTTATCAAAATTATGCTTTTAAATTTACAGAATGAAAGGCAAAAAGGATTACAAACGAACCCCAAAGTTGGCTAAAATAAAGGTTTCCGGATCCCCTGAAACCTATGAAATCCTGATTTAGTTCAATACCCTAATGATCAGAGGAGAAAAGAGAGGCCCAGGATTGTGACTGGCCTGACCTCAAACAGAGAGCAAGTAGCAGAGCTGGATTGGAACCTGGGCCCCCTGACTCTGAGATAACCCTCTTCCCTCTCTTAGAGAGGTGCTAAAGGCTCAGACATGGAGTGAGCAGTCCATTGCTACAAAAGGCAGCGTCCAAGATAATACTTGATCCTAGGTTTTCCTGTGCCTGAATCCAATATTCTTTCACCATACAACTGTCCTTCAACAACCACCACCACCTAGATATATTCAAGGAAGAAAGGACAGACATATTATCTTGAGTCTCCTTCCAGCTCTAAGTCCTCTCATTGGTCAAAGCACCAGTTTTGATGAGCCCAGGGGAAGCTCCATGTTGGAGAAAAGGAGAAACAACAGAGGCGGGGTTGAGATTTCCCAGGAAGCTCACTCTTCATGGACAATCCCTGTTTTCTTCATTCAAAAGTGTTAGTGTGTGGGGCAGCTAAGTGGCACAGAGGATAAGAATACCAGCCCTGACATCCGGAGGACCTGAGTTCAAATCTGTCTCAGATACTTAACACTTCCTAGCTGTGGGACCCTGGGCAAGTCACTTAACCCCAACTGCCTCAGCAAAAAAAAAAAAAAAAAAAAAAGTGTTAGTGTGGCCAGCAAGAGATCCAGGATATAAGAAGGGATCAGAAGAGATGGCTAACAAGAAGGGAGGAGGCCAGAGCAAAGAGCAAACTCATGGGTTAGGAGCCATTTAGAATCATGAGGGGCAAGAGGAAGGAGGGAATTCCACCAGTCCAGATGACAGGAAAAGATAATGATAAATGTTTTACAGGGGACTGAGACACGGATGCAATGTTGGGTGGATCTGTGAACTGACCCAGCCATTCTGGAGAGCAATTTGAAACTATACCAAAAGGGCAAGATTATGTGTGATCAGCTGTGATAAATTTAGCTCTTCTCTGCAATGTGGTGATCCCAGATAATTCCAATAGTCTTGGGAGGGAAAATGCCATCTCCATCCAGAGAGAGAACTTTGGAGACTGACTGAGGATCAAAGCATAGTACTTCCAACTCTTTTTTTTTGGGGGGGGGTTGTTTGCTTTTCTTTCTTGTATTTTCCCCCTTTTGGTCTCATTTTCTTAAACAACATGAGAAATATAGAAATATTAAAAAAATCGTGCTTTGGGGAAGTCAGTAGCTCCTGAGACATCTAGGCCATGCAGTATATGGAATAGTGGATTGGGAGTTAGGAAGGCCTGAAATTGAATTCTACCTCAGCTACTAATTACCTGTGTGATTCTAGCCAAGTCACTCAAGACCTCTTTATCTCATTGTCTTCATTTGGAAAAAATAGCACCTAAATCACAAGGGCATTTGTGAGAACCAAATGAAATCTGATACATAAAGCACTTTGCACAGCTTCAGGTACTATATAATAGTAGCCCTTGTTAACCTATTTCCCAACTGAAAAGCTCCACTTCTTGAGAAAATTGTCCCTATTTGGAGTCCCAGATGAACCCTTTGCTTTTCATATTGCACTGGGTTTGTTTTCTCCTGATCCAGCTGAGTTTCAGCAGGAGCTTGGACCTTCTGTCCCAGTCTGTCCCTTCAAAGAAGCTCGGGTTCCTTGATCTTGGCCATTTCTCTAGAAAATGGAGGCAGTACAGGTGTCCTCTCATTGGGATCCCTCTTCTAGTTCTGGTAGCCTCAGAAAAAACAGGCATCAAGATTATCCCAGGCCCCAAGGCAGCTGGGCTTCTGGCTCTTGGAAAGTGGAGAGTCTGGATGTGAGCTCACTGGGCCCAGCATGCAAAGGGGTGTCAGGGATTCTCCCTACCCTTGACAAAGCCTCATGGACTTTTAACTATCTTGGGGCAAGTGAAATTCAGGAACAGGTTGCCTGCCTTAGGCATAACTAGTTGGGGCCAGCTGTCATTCTAAGCCCTCAGCCACCTTTCTGGGAGAAAGGAAGAAATTACCTTCCAAACACTGACTGCCCCCTCCCAACCATCTTTACCTTCCAATGATTCATGGGCCTATAGTCTTTTTGAAGGACTCTAACTAGGTTTGGGCATTGGGCAATATTAGAGAAAAAAAGTCACTGTCATGTTGATACTTACTCCAATACCCTTCTGTCTCTCTCTCCTGTTCTCAGACTTTCTAGGGTAAATTAGGAGCCTCTGGGGACTTTGAGCTTAGGCCACCTGCTTAAGGGGATGTGGGTCTTTAGGACAAAGCTAGGATTGCAGAGGATCCTTGGTCCATTGGAGGGCAGAGCTGCTCTTGTCAGCCCACCTTGTCAGCCAGCTGCTCTTGTCTAATCTTTCCTGAATTGGACCTCCACGTGTTCCCTGGCGCTAATCCTCCTAGACTGCACTTGGTGCTGTGTTTGTCTTTTTCTGCTTTTTTCCTGCTCCTTGGATAAGAAAATGAGTGTAAGGCTCATCCCAGACTGAGGGAGTGTATTGGAGTGAGCCGTGGCCCATGGGAAGGGCAGCACTTACCGTACACTGCCAAATGTCCCTGTGCTATTATACGTTTCTTTCTGGAATTAATCAGTACAACGTAGTCATCGGTGTCACTAAGGGTGAGGTCAGGGATGAGCAGGGAGCCATTGGCAAAAATCTTCTGAATATTTGCTGTTCTCTGCACTCCAGTCCTGACATCGTAGAAAGCAATCTGGTTGTGGTTTCCTATTGTCTTTCTGTACCAAACATAACTGAGAGCCTGTTCTGAGAACCCCATGATGTTTAAGATGACGCTGCTGCCCACTGTCCCGTAGGGAGGGTTTGGAACAACAGTTAGTAGAGCACCTTGTGCAGATGTTGGGTGGATCCAGCAGCTCAGGAAGAAGGCTGAGAGGAGAAAAAGGAAACAGAGGTCAAAGGGGTCTCTCTGACCTTCTGAGAAAGCCAGGTCACTGAGCTGTTTTCAGAATAAGGGTAGGGGTTGCTAAGTATACCTTGGGGTATGCTAGGGGCTCAATGGGTCTGCAGTCTCTGTAGAGAATCTGAATTTGATCTGTAACATAGTTTAGCTTTCTTCATAGACTTGATTCAGAAAGGATATGTCAGTGTGGCAGACAAGCCATTTAATGGAGGAATGAATCAATAAAGGGCTGTGGTTGAGGATAGAAATCAGATTTTAGATCTAGACAGGACCTTAGAGATCCCTGAATTCAATACTTTCAATTTACAATTACAATTATTTGGACAATTGAGGTCCAGACAAGAAAATACACTATCGGTCACGATATTAAATAAGAAATGGTAAAGGCCACATTTGAACCCAGATCTTCTGGCCCCATACCCAGGAGGACCTTTACCCCTTGACCTTTAAGGCTGACAGAGTTTGGCTCCCAAACAGCCCTGGTGAGACGGTGATGCTCCAGGTAAACACAAGATGAGAAGGACTAAGTAAGCTGTTCATGGTGATATAATTACAAACATCAGAGTTGCGATCCACACTCAGCTTATCTCTGACTTTAAAGACTCCCTTAGGCTCTTCAGAGATAGCTCATTTTCAGGACTGGCTATTTCCCTGAGTCTCTGGGATGGCTCTGACCTGCTTTCCCTCTAGCCCCAGATTAGGAAAGATTCCCTTGCCAAGGTCAGCAGAAAATGTTTCTGAGATAGATCCCCTGGGACTGGTCCCCTTCATCCTGGTTCTTGTGTTAATTCACTTGTCTATATCTGAACTAGAATTCCCCAAGCTCCCTCTCTTTCCCTGGGCTTCAGCAAAGCTGGTTTCTCACCTGTCATCAGAAGCCTCTTCCAGAGGCTGCTTCCACCAAACGGAGCTCCAGGAGGGCTCTCCATCAATCTGTGTTGCCCAGTGATCGTCATCACCTCACAGTCTCCCAGAATCTCTCTCTTCCTTCCCCTCCTGAGCTGTGTTTTCTCTGTACAGAGCCCAAGAGTAGACCAGAGGTGTCTCTGCGGTATTCAGATTAAAACTGTCTCAGTTTGCAGCCCAGAGCTGTCTCCTTTTCCTTCTCTAAAAGACTGGGGCTGTAACTCTTCTATTTCCCAAGATCATTTGGGCCCCACAGGGCTGATACTTTGCCTCTGGCTTTCTCCTTCCCTGCCTCTCTTTCTTTTTCTTCCCCTCCTAGCTGCTGTGGTTTCCTGTCTCCCCCAGGGAGCCCCTCCTCTGCACAGATGCCACCCATGGAGTAGTATTTGACCCCAAGAAGAACTAAGGTCACTCAACATTACCCACTGTTGATTGTTACTTCCCTTATTTCCCTCCCAGAGTAGAGCCACAGAAAATGGTGTGCAGAGGCAATATTCATGGATCTCTACTCTGGGTTTTGTGGGGCAGAGTACTTAGCATTCCCTTTCTTATTAGGCTATGGTAGAGTACCCTGGGTTTTTCTTAGGCATTTCACTCTGGCTTCTGGGAAGGACACACAGGACTTCAGAGAGGAAATAGGGGATGAGGCAGACTAGAATTGCTTACCCTCTAGTGTAAACAGATAGAAGGCACAATCTCCTACTACCAACAGCACTCTTCTAACTTTCTCAGCTAGAAGACTCAGTTGATGAAGATTTCATTTGGAGACAAGAAAATGGAAAACAGTCTCCACTTCTCCATTTTGTGGGGCAGAGGGACTAGACCTGGATTTTTCCCAGTCCCCAAGGATTGGGAGGTGGAAAGAATGGAGAGGCAGCAAGGATGGCGAGGAGACAGGGCTGGCAATAGACTCAAAGAGAAATGGAGGAAGGTCTATAGCCTCTTAATGGTTTATAGAAAGAGAAATCAAGTTGGGGGGAAAGGTCTTTAGAATAGAATTGGACCAGAGACAACATGAATGGAAGGAAGAACCTACAGGTGAAGAACCTGAGGATGGGGAGAAGGAGATAATCCTTCAGACCAAAAATTTCAGAAAGGACAAGAAGCTTAGAATGCTGGGAAAAGACATGAAGCTGGAAAGTAAATAAATATCAGTCTTGATTCTACTAAAATTATCCCTTCACACTCAGAAAGCCCTACTACTCAGTTTGGAGTGTCATTTCCAGAGGTCTGTTCTTTTTTTAAGGTTCCAAAAAAATTCTACTTTCTCGAAAAAAAAAAAAAAACATTCACAATGAAAAACAAGAAATAAAGGCACTAAGCAGTGAAAGCTGCAAACAGTCAGGATCTTAGGGAATATGGTTCTAACCATAGAACTCTTTTTGTCTTTTCAAGGAGAAGGTATTACCAGGGAGGGCCAACTGTCTTCTATTTTCTTTATTGGAAAAGTAACCAAAACGGAATCGATTCAGTGCCTTCAGTTGTCCTCTATCCAATTTGAACATTATTTATGAGGATAAACACTCATTAAGTACTGTCAAAGACCCTCACATTTAGAGGATTAATAATAAAGTGACTATGTGTAGATTAGCTAGAGATGGGGACTCTCAACACTCTCCATTACCTCTTCCACTGTTATGAATGCATTCTGACTTTGGGAAACAGCCTTATTCATCGGTTTCCTCTTTTGCAAAGAGAGGGGCCCAGATCAGATTGTTTTAGAAGTCTCTTCCACTTTAACATCCATGTCCACATCAATACATGGATCTAAAGTGGCTTTTAAGTTCAAGATGACTTATAGCCACTGGATCCTCTTTTTGTTTTCACCATGTTCTGCCATGGCCAAAGAACTGATCCCTTAAGTACTGGGTGACAAGCTACTTGTATTTCGTGGTGCCTTTCTTCGGAAATCAGATAAAGTCTATTGAAGGGATTTTTTTTGATTCCCTTCCATTATGGGGGAAACTTTCAGGGCTGCCATCAGAACTGTACAATCTTTGGCACCTCTGGGTCACAACCATGCTTAAATGAGCCATACAAGCCAGTCACTGTGATCATAATGACACATTCTTTGACCTAACTGGGCTAACATTCTCCTGTAGCATCTCTGGAAGTGATGATAGCACCCATTTAGAGATAGACCCTAGAAGAACACACTTCAAGAATCAAGGATGCAGAAGCCTTAAATCCCAGAATTCTATCATGAAATCATAGCACCCTAGAATCTCACAACTTGGACAAGAGAGATCTCATGAAATTGTCTACAATGAGCATTTTCTGTCTCTTTCCCACTTCATGAATGCTCGTCCTCCTAATTTTCAGTTTATGACTTCCCTGGTTTCCTTCTGGTACCAGCCAACATCCTCCTTCCCCAAGAAGACTCCCCCAATACATCATAATTTGAATGCTTTCCCTCTCTTAATTGGCTCCAATTATACTGTCTACATATTATTTGTGCATGGTTGTTTGCAAGTTATCTCACCTTTTAGAGTATAAGGTCCTTGAAGACAGAAACTGTCTTTTGCTTTTTATTGGGTCCCCAGCTCTAAGCACAGTGATTGGCACATAGTAGGTACTCAAAAAGTTCTTATTGTCTTATTATTCTCTGTGAAGGAGTTGGGAAGGAGGAACTTTCCATATGCCCTTCTCATCTGTTTACAGGGAGAGAAGTGAAGAAAGAAGGAGGAATGAAGCCCTCATGGAATTCAGAATACACTAAGAAAATCTATCTAGTTTTTTCCCCTCCCTAGGTAGGGACACCAATTTTTATGACAGCACTGTAAAACCTGGATATGCTTCAGCTTCTTTGATGTACCTGATGAGTGGGAGAGTGTCTGAAGGAAAGCGAGAAAGAAGGATGCACAATACCTGGCATTTTGAAGATATCTAATTTGGGGCGAGCCTGTAGAATAGAAAAGTTTTGGAGGGGATTTTGGTGGTAGATGGAGATTTGATCTTTGGAGGGAGCCCATATAGAGAAAGGATTAGATTTACCTTCCTTAGCTCCAGAGAGCACAGTTAGGAAGAACTGGAATTTGTAGAAGGGTAACTGGAAATAGGGCCACTAGGTGGCACCATGGTACATAGTGTGTGATCTTGGAGTCAAAACAATTCGGCTTCTAGGACTTCCCATATGACCTCGTTCATTTACTAGTGTGTGACCCGGGGCAAGTCACTTAATCCTGTTTGCCTCCGTTTTCTCATCTGCAAAATGAGCTGGAAAAGGAAATAGCAAACCACTCCAGTATTTTTGCAAGAGAATTCCAAGTATAGTTACAACCAGTAAGCCAGGTAAGATATCTTTCATTCAAGAGGAAATTGAGTCAGAAGAATCCTATCTCAGCCCAAGTCAACAGTCATTCTCCCAACTCTATGAGAACTCCACTTGCGCTTATAGATGTAGACATTATCAAGTTGCTGACATTATGTATCATTGGCTTAAGAGTGTTCCTTAAGGATCATACCCATAGTTAGGTTCAGACTAATATCAATTACAAGTCCATAAAGTTTAAATAGCAAGGTCCAATAATCAGAGCTTCTAGTGGATTCATCTCTCAAGGATCACATAACCTAGATAAAAAGTATTGACTATAATTGGTAACAGAGATCCATCAAGGAAAGTCACAACCTATCTTGATATAACTAGTACTAATAATAAGAAGATGATTTTTCATCCTTAAGTTCAACATCACACAAAGGATTTTGTTTTTAACGTGATTATAACAAACCACAAAAGATTTGGAATGTGATATGTAAATACACTAATCTTAAAATGTATACAGACAACAGTTTCTATGAAAAATTGTCTATAATAAGAAATATTCAGTTATTAACCATGTTCAAATGGACACAAACATAGATTACTGCTCTCAGAATTTCTTTAAACAGTAGGAACATCATGTGTAATTATCACATTCCTCTAAATGTTCTTCATCCTTGAAAACAGTGGTATTTAAAAAGGTTTAAGAGGGACAGCTAGTTGGTGCAATGGATAGAGTACCAGCCCTGAAGTCAGGAGGGCCTGAGTTCAAATCTGGCCTCAAACACAACACTTCCTGGCTGTATGACCTTGGGCAAGTCACTTAACCCTAATTGTCATTGCAAATAAAAGAAAGCTTAAAAGAGACACAAAATCTGGGAAATTTAATATGAGAAAAATAATCATTTCTCAAAAGCGTGATAGTAGGAAATCTTCCTAATAATGAAATGTCAACTGTTAACTCATTTTTATAGTATTTTATTTTTCCAAATACATGCAAAGATAGTTTTCAACATTCACCTTTGCACAACCTTGTGTTCCATATTTTTCTTCCTCGTTCCTTCCCTTCTTCCTCGTTCCTTCCCTTCTTCCTCGTTCCTTCCCTTCTTCCTCCCCAAGAAGGCAAACAATCAGATATAGTTTAAAACGTGCATTTTAAACATTTTTCCATGCTCATCATGCTTTGCAAGAAAAATCAGATCAAAATGGGGGAAAGCATGAGAAAGGGAAAAAACAAGCAACCAACAACAACAACCCAAAGTTGAAATACTGTGCTTTGATCCACATTCAATCTCCATTGTTTTCTCTCTAGATGCACATGGCACTTTCCATCACAGGTCTATTAGAATTGCCTTAAATTATCTCATTGTTGAAACAACCAAGTCCATCACAGGTAGGTACCTGTTATCTCTCAGTCATTCTCATCACTTCTTCAAATAGCTCAAAACCCTACTTCAAGCCATTATCAACTTGGCCCTTGACTGTAGAGGCCCCGAACTCTGGACAAACATACTTGAAATAAGGTGTTAACTCAGTGGAATTGATGAGATGATTGTTCTCTAGTTCACATATATACTTAGTACTTAGTGTATTCTGGTGATGTAAACGGTTCATTACTAAGGAAGTAACATACATGCTCAGTATGCTGTAGTGATATAATTGTATTAAGGTATTTAAGGGCTGAGAGGACTTGAAATAAGCAGACTTGAGTGAGTGTGTGCTAGAGCTCGATTCCAGACTCCAGACTCCAGACTCTAGACTCTAGACTCTAGACTCCAGACTTTATCCCTGACCATGCTCATGGTGACTCTCCTACTAAGACCAAGGTGACAGGATGGTGTTATCCCCAGATAACAAGAAACTCACTATAATCAGTGTCACAAGGAAAGACCAGCAACCCTATAAGTATGCAATCTGGAACCCAGTTACTGTCAATGGGAGTGACCCATTCACCCTGTATATTACCTGTGAGGAAATTCTCCTTCTTCATGGTACATGTTTATAGATTGGTAGGGTCATAGGTCAGGCCAATTCAGTCATTTATCTGAGTGCTGAAGATCAAGTCTTTGAAGTTTTTGTTGTTAATGTTGTTGTCTATTCCACCCCCGAGATACACAATCCTCTTTTCCCCTTAACTTCTAAGACCACAACTTCAGTGACTGTTCTGAGAAGCTGTCCTTTTTTTTTTTTTTTTTTTTCATTCTGTTTCACTTGTTGCTATGGGCCCACATGGAGGTTTTTGGTCTTAGCTGCAATGCAAGTTATAATTGCTTAGAGAGCTAGTTCTGATGCCCTTTCTCAGGAAAATTTTGGAGCTGAAAAGGATAATTTTATTTTGGTATCCTTTGTTGCAAAAGTTCTCACTATTACATCAAAAGAGTTTCTCTTTGTGGCATGAAAAATAGCATAGAAATATTCCTGATTTGAAACTAGGCTCTTTTCCAAGAAAAGAGTGAAATTTCTTAGGCATCAGGTGGTTAGATCTAGCTTCACACATTTGCCTCAATTCACAGGTATATAAGCTCACTAGCCAATCAATATGTGCTAGCTGATAGCGGCTGGGAACCGTGAGGGACTCTGTGTCTATTATGATAGACCTCTGATTATTATTGAATAAGTGTAGTAAAGAATATACAGATTTCTCAGCTGTGAATAACATTTTACAAAAACTGACTATGCATTAGGGCATAAAAATTTGACAAACAAATGCAGAAAATAGAGGTACTAAATACATCTTATACTGCTCACAGTGCACGAAAATTATATTCAATAATGTCCTTGGAATAAAAGATTGAAAATTAAAGACTAAATGATGTAATTCTAAAGTGCTAGTGGGTCATATCTCCTCTTGTCCAGAGTAAATGAACCTATTTCTATGAGCAAACCTTAGTCTAATCTTTAGCAGATGGTTACTATTATCATCAATAATAATAAGTGGACGTCTAAAAATACAAAAACAATATACATGAATTGGAAGAAAGACTAAAGGCAAGGAGATCAGAATAGAGGCTATTAAAAAATTCAGATGGAAAATAATGGGAGCTTGAATTTAATCAAGGTAGTGTGGAGAGAAGAAAAGGTAAGCTCAGGACTTAAATCTAGAGACACATCATCTAACCCAATCTACATCATTGGGATGTTTGGGAAATTGATATACAGAAGAGAAAAAAAAACTTGCCAAAGATCCCACAACTAGGAAATGATAGGGCCAGGATAATAATCCAGGTCTCCAGATTCCAAGTCCAGAGTTTTGTCTGTTCCAGTATACGCCCTTTCAGAGGTAGAGATGAAAAACACTCTTTAAAGGTTTTTGAGGAGAAAAGTCACATAATCAGAATGATATTTAAGGACATCAGAAAGGGGCAATGATATGAAGGATATATTAGAGAGGTGAGAGACCAGAGGGAGGCAAACTCTTCAGAAAACTACTGCCATTAGCAGAAGTAATCCTTTAATAAATCTATTTTAGAAAAAAGAAATTGAACGAGTCATAAATGAGTTTCCTAAGAAAAAATGCACCACAATTAGATGGATTTGCAAGTGAATTCTATCAAACATTTAAAGACTAAGTAATTCTAATATTAACTAAATTATTTGGAATAATGACAAAGAAGGGAAGTGATTAAACTTCTTTCATGAGCAAAATATAATACTGATTTTGAAAAAAGGAATAGTAAAATCAAAGAAAGAAAATTTTAGACCAATTTCATTTATGAATGAGTGCCAAAATCCTAAATAAAATACTAACTAGAAAATTACAACAACATATTACAAAGATTATACATTATGACCAAGTGAAAATTCAAAAGAGGAATGCAGGGATAATTTCACATTAGATTAATTATTAACATATTTGAATAATAAAAGTGATCATATCATAGATGCAAAAAATGATTTTGGTTAAAGAAAATACTTATCTTTATTAAAAATACTTCAAAGTATTAATCTAAATGTATTTTCTTTTTTAAAGTTTTATTTAAAAAAAGAATAAAAAAAGAAAAACTGAAAAGAAATACAAAACAAAATACATTTTGTCTCAGTTTCCTTTTTTGTAAAGAGAGGACAGATTAGCATTCCTCAGAAGTCTCCTCCATTTTAAAATTCATCCACCTGTCACCACTACCTAGGTTGATGGTGGCACTCAAGCACAAAATGATTTATATTTACTGGATCTTCCTAACAAAAAGCCACAATAGATATTGGATGAAATGTATAAATATAGTAATGCCAAATATATACAGAGAGCATCTTATATGAAAAGATATATATTATAAAACATATACAGTTATTAACCATGTTCAAATGATCATAAACCTAGACTACTGCTTTCAGAATTCTTTTAAACAATAGGAACATTTTTCAACTGACTAAGTTTGCATGTATGTCGAGACATGCTCTACACACAGGTTCTAATCCCAGATTAAATAACAAACATAAGCAAAGTCAGATTTCCTGTTAAGGTAACACAAGATAGCTCATAACTTATTGCTCTCCACTAACATAATGTATTGTACTGAATTCCTATTTCTTAAAACATAAACAAGAGATTTCTGACTTTAACCTCAGAATTTAATAGTCATATTTTGGTTTCACAAGCTTCTCTACTTTTGTCTAATTATAATTCTGATATCTATATGATATCTATATCATTTATAATAAATGATTAATTTATTAGATTGGATTATTTAGAATTAGATTATTAGATCAAAATAAATGATATCTAAATATAATTCTGAAAGAATGAATTACTTTAAAAACTGAATTTTAAGCATATGATGAGTTTAAGGATTAATTTAGCTTTTCCTTAAGCCATAAAATAATTGTACTTTCATATCAAAATAACAAAACCTTTCCCCTTTCAACTTATTACAGTAATTCTCATGCTTTAATAATAATCTTATAATGAAGAGATTAAGCATTACAATAACAAATGTCCACTGCTTGTTTAACCTGTGATAGAAATTTGGTATGAAAGTTATAAGCAGAGACATGGCTATAACAGCCTCGACTGTCTATATAAGTATAGCCTACACATTGAATTGGGTAGAAAGATTTCTATATGGGGAAATAAATTAACTAATTAGCCCTTCCAAGGTGACCTCTTTACCTTATTCCCTGGAAGAGATATTCACTAGCTTTAGATTTTAGATATTGCTTCCATGGAACTGCTGATATTTTTCTTAAAGTGCTCATTTAAGGTCAGTCCAAGAACATCACAAACCTAAGAAGGAAACTCAAAAAAGAACATTCAGGGTCCTCCAAAAGTTTTCTCCTCAAATAATAAAATCTATCTAATAAATAGATCTGGAGATAATTATTATTAGTACCATCAAGTTATTGAAATAAATTAGCTTACAAATATAATTTAGTAGGTCTTCTGAAAATCCTACAAAAAGATCTGTACTTTAAAATGTTTAGAAAAGATTTTTGCTTAAATGTTTCTTCCTAAAATTGTTTCCCTTTCTTAAAAACAGCTTAAAAAACTATCCTGATGTAAAAAAGATAATCACTAAACTTCATGAAGTAAGTTTCATGAAGTAAATGTCTAAACTGACAAATATCTCTGTCTTAGTCTTAAAGTAAAAACTAAATCTATAAAATTGGAGTTTATCAAAATTAATTGAGTAAGAGTTATCTTTAAGTATCATAAATAAATCTTCAAAATACTATAACAAAATAATTCCCAATTAGCATACAATTTTTATTATCACCCCCTTTCATCAAAAAGTTTTACAATGGGGAAAAGATTCCAATTTTCTAAGTCAATTAATGTCAAAAAATTACATGTACACAATTAAATGAACTTATCACAATAACAAAATTTATGATATTTTAAATAATTTATTCAATATATCTTTCCCCCCTTTTATCTTCTCTTAAATTATAAATGTATTCTGGTATAAAATAGATCACTAAATATTACAAAAATGATTACATTCTCAGATCCACATAGATAGTAAATATCTAAAGCTCATTCAAACTTCTAGAAAAACAATGTTGGCAAAATTCTCTAAATCTCCTATTTTTGTATAGAAACACACACACACACACACACCACAAACACATAGAATCACATCTTAGGACCATGCAGATATAATGGATCATTTACTCCTAAATTCAGTAGGAATACACATGGAAGGTTGCAAAAGGATTTTTATGTGAACAAAGGGGATAAAGAAGACAGGAAAATATGATGATGTTCAAAATATTAAAACATTTGGAGAGCAATGGAGCATATCCTCAAACTCATTCCACAGACTGCCTTGCATTTTGACAATTCAGGCACATAGCTCCAGTTGGGTTCATTCTTCTTGATCCTTTCTGGAACATCTGAGGACCCCTGGGTCCCTGGAAGCCTCCCCTTTCCCCAAATCCAGCCTCTTTCTTTTTCTCTCATGTGGTTTTTCCCATTGACCTCAATGTCTCAGCTTTCTTCCCTGAGAGATGCCTCTGCATCCTCCTTAATGAAGGGAGACGGAAGAGTTGCCACAACATCCCTAGGAATTTTCTCCTTATTCTTATGCTTCAGGTTGCTTCCAGAGATTGAGCTTGTCATAAACATCCATTCTAGTGATATCCAATGTCTGGAGATAGAGAGAAGAGATGTCACTGGAATCCCAGAGTAGAGATTGAGACTGGGAGGACCCTTCCCCCCTTCAAACCATGTCTCCACTTCCCTCCATCCTGGCCCTGTTCCTGTTCTCTGTCCCATCAACAAGAAGTTTATTCTTAGATTCCATTTTGATCCCTCCCTTGGATTCTGAGTGAGTCCTGGTCTCTCCTTGAGCACATACCTCATAGAAACTCTCAGGTGGGACTTCAGAAAAAGCAGGAGAGGAGCCCAGGCCCTGTGGAAGGGGAAACAATAGCTGGTGAAAGCTTCCAAAGTCAGAGATGGAAAGGAATTTATGATTGAGAATGTTTGATCCAGAAAGAATCTTATGAAATGTGACAATCAGAAGGGGTCATCAAGATTTCAGTCATGGCTCCTCTGCATTAGAAGGGATCTCAGAGACCATCTAATTTGACCTGGACTCTAATGACAATGTCTTCTACAAATCATGTGACAAGTTATCATCTAGCCTTTCCTGGAGACTCCCAGTGTGTAATAGGATACCATGTACAAGGTAGCCAAGTCCACCACCATCCATTCAACAAGCACTTATTTAGTACCTACTCTATGTTGGATATTGTGCCATATATCCTGGAAAAACTTATGCTTTTACTTGCTGGAACTCCTTCTTATTGGTGGTTTGTCACCAACAAACTTAGGCTCCAGCCAGGAGTCACTTCCTTCTGAGGCTGCTCTTCACTACTTGCCATGATTGATCCACAAAACAAGCCCTCCAGGACTTGATCCTTACTCTCCTGGAACTGCCAAACTGGACCCTCATCTTAACCCACCCTTCTTTCCTGCTTTCCAGTTCTAGAACCACAATCAAGTCCATTCTGCTCTGACTTCTGATGCCATTTATCATCTCTGTAATTTCCCAAAGCAAAATGTCCCCTTTTGGACACCATTTCTTAATATATGGAATCTCCTTAATTTAAACATTATCTCATTGTGGACAATAAACACTTTTTAATTTATAAGCATATTATTCACTTAGCAGAGTGTTTTTCACACAACACTGAATATGATTCGAAAATGAATCATTCACAGAATGAATGATTTTCTTATTCATTCATTCTGTTATTTATGGAATGAATTGAGAAGAATTAGACAATCTTGCTGCTAATGAGTTAATACTCCCTGGGAAGGAAAAATTGACAAAGAGATAATCAGATTCCAAATATATACATGTCACACCCCACACCAAAATAAGGTCAAAATGGATGCATGATTGGACATAGACAAATTAAAAGAAGGGATAATTTACCTATCAGATCTTTGGAGAAGAGAAGAATTTATGACCAAAGAAGAACTCAAGAACATTATGAAAGGTAAAATGGACAACTTTGATTACATTAAGTTAAAAAGATTTTGCACAAATAAAACCAATATAAACAAAATTAAAAGGGAAGTACAAAACTGGGAAAAACTTTACAACGAGTATTTTTGTTAAACGTCTAATTTCTAAAATATATAAAAAAAGATGTCAAATTTATAAGACTACAAGTCATCCTCCAATTGATAAATGGTCACAGGATATGAACAAGCAATTTTCAGATGTTATTGCTTCAGATAACAAGCAATTATCAGATCTCAGATAGATTAAAGTCATCTATAGTTACACGAAAACTGCTCTAAATCACTACTAATTAGAGAAATGCAAATAAAAACAATTCTGAAGTACCATTCCATACCTCTCAGATTGGCTAAGATGAAAGGAAAAGATAATAATAAATATTGGAGGAGATGTAGAAAAACTGGGACACCGATGCATTATTGGTGGAGCTGTGAAATGATCCAATCATTCTGGAAAGCAATTCGAAACTATGCCCAAAGGGCTATAAAACTGTGCATGTCCTTTGATCCAGCAATGACATTACTGGGTCTGTATCCCAAGGAACTCATAGAGGAGGGGAAAGGATCCATATGTGCAAAAATGCAGCAGATCTTTTTATGGTAGCAAAGAATTGGAAAAAGGAGTAGATGCTCATCAATTGGGGAATGGCTGATCAAGTTGTGGTATACGAAGGTAGTGGAATATTATTATTCTATAAAAAATGATGAAAAATCTGACTTTAGAAAGGCCTCAATAGATTCACATGAATGATGCAGAGCAAAACAAGCAGAATCAACAATGCATTGCACACAAGAATCCGTAATGATCAACTATGAAAGGCTTGGTTCTTCCCAGAAGTTCAGTGATCCAAAGCAATCCCAGTAAACTTTGGACAGAAAATGCCATCTGCATCCAGAAAAAGAATTAAAGAGACTCAGTGTAAATCAACACATGCTATGTTCACATCTTTTTTTTTTTCTGTTTTTTTCCTCTCTCCTATAGTTTTTCTCTTTTGCTTTGATTTTTCTCTCCCAACATGATTCACAAAGCAATGTGTGTTTGAAATAAATTTTAAATTTTTAAAAAAGAAAATAAGCTGCTGCTGACATTGTTGAAGCTTCAAAGACTCACTGCTGCTGCTATCACTGCCAATGTTCTAGGTTGCCTGCCATTTGGTTTCTTAGACCTTTTCTTCTGACCTCCTTGTTTGTCATGATCTTGGATAAATTTCAAATTGCGACCTTTTGTTGACTCCAACACTTCAAAATTATCTTTGTGATATTATTTTAAAGTTGTTTAGGGTAATGTTGGGAGAGTTTAGTGGGTTGATACCTCTATTCTGCCATCTCGGCTCTACTTGCATGATATACTTTTTTTTTTTCTGAATTAATTGGGGTTAAGTAACTTGCCCAGGGTCACACAGCTAGGAAATGTTAAATGTCTGAGGCCAGATTTGAACTCATGTCTTTCTGACTTCATGGCTGGTGCTCTATCCACTGTACCACCTAGCTGCCACATATCTACCCCAGCATGATATACTTTTATTTTTATTTATTTATTTATTTACAAGTTATATGCATGGATAATTTTTATAGCATTGGCAATTGCCAAACCTTTTGTTCCAATTTTTCCCCTTCCCCCCCCCACCCCCTCCCCCTGATGGCAGGTTGATCAATATATGTTAAATATGTTAAAGTATAAATTAAATACAATATAACCATACATTTCCTAACAGTTATTTTGCTGTACAAAAAGAATTGGAGTTTGAAATAGTGTACTATTAGCCTGTGAAGGAAAAGCATGATATACATTTAAAATTAATCTGCATCATTAACATTTTTCTAGGACTTTCTTAAGTCTAAACAAACTAAAAATTAAACAAACTCTGTTTTGTATATTTGCTTATTTCTGAGTATTTACACTCTGAAATTTTAACTACTTCCTCTCATGAAGTAATTGGAGTTGGTTCTAACAGTTCTCTGAATCAGTGAGTTATGATCTACAATGCTGTAGATATTATTTGTATTGATGAAATTACAGATCCATTCACTTATTGGTACAAGGGGGAAATTTTCATTATTTGAGAAAATTTGTTAGACATAGAGTTGTCATAAAAATTATGTCATGAGAAAAAGGGGTTTCAAGACAAAGACTTACTGGGAAGCAAGGGCTATGCTAAGTAATGAGAATACAGATACCAAATATAAAGAGAATCAGAGGAAGGGATGAGCAATAGGAAGGAACAGGGTAGGCTCCTGTTGAGGTTTGTACTTGAGCTGAAGTAGACAGAAGAGTCAGTCATCTTCCAGTTATGGGACATAACCTGAAGAGACCAAGAGAGTACAGACAGAAGGCAGTGTCCTTAGAACAACAGAGAGGCTAATTAGACCTCTGAGTCAGGAAGGACATGAAAATACAATAAATCTGGAAACATTGAACTAAGAGCCCATTCAAGAAGCAAGTGGAAAAAGATTTGGAAGTCAGAGGGAGCAGATTTCAGTTCTGGTCTCCTTCACAAACTGGCCATAAGAAACTAGGGAAGTCCCTTTGGGGTTCCTGCTTGCAGAAATCCAAGACTATAAGCGGCCTATCAATATTAATAAAGGAAATACTCCACACCAATGAAATCAGCAACTGGCGCAGACAAATAAATAAAGGATGGTAATAGTCTCTTTTCTTGGCAATAGAGACTCACTGCATCTTCTTGATCAAGAGGACTTGATTAAACCTGTGCCTTAGGTACTTATTTGCCAGTTGTGTGGAGGAGAGGGGAACCCTGGAGCTTAGGACACCAATGAAGAAGCTGGTTATAGTGCTCCAGAGCTGAGCTGATGATATCTTGAACTAGAGTATTGTTGTGTTGGAGAGAAGAGACGGGGGTCTTGGAGAAAGAATACTTAGCATATTATTTCTGGGAAGATTTCCTGACATCAAGTCTCAATTGACCTGTACAAATCACATTCCTTGATCACGATTGTGCCCTGTGGGGCCAAGGAAGGCAAATTTAATCTCTCCCCCTCATGTTAAACCTCAAAGGATTGTGATCAGATCCCCATTTACCACCACATCCCCCTCAAGTTTTTATTCTTCTTCAGACTGGTCCTCAATCAGGTCTCTTCACAATGCTAGCCAATGCTCACTCATCTTTTTAGTTTCCTTCAGATACTCTCCTGCTCATTAGGGAGCTCTAATGATCCTGCAATTTCTCAGGCACATTAAAAACCTAAGGAAGAATCACCAGGTCTGCACAAATGGGGCCTTAGTACTTCCTTAAAAACATCCCAAAGTCCTGGAAGTGATTGAAGGAGACCTTGTGTCCCTACCTGGGCAGGCAGAGCTGAGCCTGGTAGGTGAACAGTGTTTTCATACAGGGTGGGGTCTTCACCTAGAGGGAGAGAAACACAGAAAAGATTTCCTTAGTCTATCCTGAGCCTGAATTCCAAAAAGGACTGTATCTTCCTCCTTCCCACCCTTACTTACCCAGCAAATAAATGAAGAGAACAGAGCATTCCTTCTTCCCTATCTCCCTCCCAGTCAGTCAATAAGCATTTATTTAGTGCCCATCATATGGCTGGCCTTGTGATAAGTATGGGACATACAAAGAAAAGTGGAAGGCAATCAGTGCTCTTAAAGAGACCTAAAGACTAGGTTATTGGAGAGATCATCAACAGAGAGAAGGCCCCAGAATGAAGGGGAGTCGAGAAAGGCTTCTTGGGGAAGGAGTGATATTAACTGTTATTCAACGGAAGTCCCAAAGTCAGAAAGTTAAGAGACTATAGGAGAACTTTCCAAGCAGGAGGACAATCTAACAAAATGCCCAGGGAAAAAATTTCAGGATGTACTTCAACCAGGGCTCTGAGATTCTGTGGTTCTAAGATTTTATCATGTGATGAGCATAGATTTATTAAGACTTCAAGATCTTTGGTTCTAAGAGCTAGCCTTCTAGAGTCTGATTATAGATGGGGCTGATGTTAACACTTCACTCATCACTGAATCTGTCTTGGGAAGAGAACAGAGAAGCTCAGTGAGGGCAAAGAATGTAGCATGTTGGTACAATGCCCGGCTCTGTTGACTCCGCAAGGCACGGGGGTGACCCAGAGGTCCCAAAAGCTGTGCTACTGGGGTGGTTGTTCTGGAAGGTTTCTCTCCCTAGGTATAGAGATGCTCATCCTAAATTGGTTGACCATTTGGGAATGAGTTCTTTGGCCAAAGCCACAGTTCAAAACAAAAACACAAAATGGTTCTCAGTTAATGCTTAAGACGTTTGCATTTGAGCAATGATTTGAAAGCAAAGCTATTGACGTGGAAGGCACTACAGAGGCCAACTACTCCAGCCCTCTTTCTACACGTGAGTAAATTATGGCATAGGAATATTTCCTCAGGGTCACACAGGAGTGAAGTGCCAAGTCAAAATGTAAGAAGAGTAGTAGAATAGAGAAGGGAGTATGGAGAGTCACCATTGCTAGGCCCTGCGCAAATAGCAACCTAATTCTTAGTCCTAAAAATATTAGAGGCTTTGATAGTATCTAGCCAGTGTATAAATTGATAAATACTGTTTAAGATGAATTGACTGGAGAATCATTTTCAGAGTTGAATTGTATGAGGTTTCATGATCAAAGAAAAGGAAAGAGAGTTGGTTCCATTTAGAAGGATAGCTGATAGGTTCTCCCTGAACAAAGAAAGGAGATTATGATAAGAATCATTTCTCCCAAATCCACCATTAGGTACTGGTTTTATTATTTGATGCTTTCACTTACTATGTCTGTGTTCTGAATGGTTCTTCTCTGAAAGCTGGTGATTGCTGGCCCTTCAGAAAGAATAGACATGTGAGACTGTTATTTCCAAGCAAAATAAAAGATTTCCCTGAGCTAGAAGGGATCACTGAAAGAAAAGGCTTGTCTTTGGATATCATCAGGCTCCATGCCTTATCCCTAAATACAACCCCCTCATTGTTACTTTCTTCACTAACAGGTAGTATTAGTCTCCTACTCAACTTCTCTGTGCACTCTGGATTTGGCCTTTTCTTTCACTTGGTTACTACTTGTGAGCAATAACCTATCTCCTTTCTCAGTGTAGTCCCTTCCTTTCTCTTTGCCTGTTGAATGAGTCTCTTTGAGCATCCAAGAAAAAAGAGTGAGATCTAATCCCCACTCCAATGTCAACTTGAATACCTATTAAGAGACTATCAACTGTGAGAAATGTCAAAGGATGATAGCCCAGAGAAGGAATTCACCCAAAGCAATTTGTACTGAAAAGCAGGAGTTTGGGAAAGGGAGGTAGATCAGGTCCAAAAGAGGGTACAGGAAGCAGAAAACCATGCTGATATCCCTCTCCCATACAGGGAGACAGTCTATAAGGGAGGACAACCAGAGGAAGAATCATTTTACCTTCTTCTGAAGAACTGGATATAGATGAGGGTCCCAATGAGAATTATTCCAGCTAAGACTCCAATCACAGTGATAGTAATGGACCCTCTAGAGACTGTGGGTCTTCTTCCCAAAGACTGTTCTGCTATGGACAGAGAAAAGAAAAGGAAGCTTGAGTGTTTTTGAGGTATCTCTACCATGACATGCCTAGCACTCTGTATATTCATCTTTTTTCTTTTTCCGCTGAAACAATTGGGATTAAGTGACCCAGCATCTCACAGCTAGGAAGTGTGTCTTTGGTCAGATTTGAATTTAGATCCTCCTGACTTCAGGGCTGGTGCTCTATCCACTGCACCACCTAGCTGCCCCTACTCTGTATATTCTTAATGAATGCTTATTGATTGAAGGAAACAACTGTTGTTCCTCAGAGGTTAGTTTTCTTTTGGCAGGATCACATTATGGGCAACAACTGGTGAACTTGAATATTAGACAAGTTTATCAAACTCTACATAGCCAGTTTCTGAATTCATGACTTCCTTCCCATGTTGTGCCAACTTCAGTTCTCTATTTCAGTTGATGTCACCACCTACCTCCCAGTCACCAACCCATGGGACACAGTTTTGACTTTCTTTCTCATTTAAACCTCACACCTAATCAAGTTGTGTTAGTTTTAATGGCAGGATAATTTGCACTGATTCTCCTTGGCAAGGATCTGTTGCATCTCAATGTGAAATTGGTATTTTATCTGACAGGTAGTTCAATAGAACAAAAAGAATTCTCCATTTCAGTTCTGGAGACCTGGATTAAAGTTCTGACCCCTACATGGGATCTTAGCCAAATTCCTTCTCTTCTCTGGACATCCATTTCCTAATATTTTGGGAGTGGGTGAGATATCTGTTCCATACATCTCAGCTTTAAATCCTATAAATTTATGTTTCTCTTCTTCCCTATTCCCTTTGCCAAATTCCAACCCTCATAAATTTCTATCTGAAATTTTCAATAGCCTCTTGAGGAGTCTTGGTGTCTCCAGTTCTTCTTCCAATCCATGTCTTTCATCTTTGTATGTTAAGTGCTCTGTGTATTGCCAGAGATAATAGTGATGATCATCTGCTACTGGATAGCTAAGGTTTGCTCATGAAAACGAGAGCACTTACTCTAGACAAGAAGAGAAATGATAAATGATAAATGATAAAACAGTCCGTGATTCACCGATTCTTTAGAATTGTTATTTAGTTAGTCAAAGGATATGAAAGACAATTTTCAGAGGATGAAATTGAAACTATTTTTACTCATATGAAAGGGTGTTCCAAACCACTATTGATCAGAGAAATGCAAATTAAGACAACTCTGAGATACCACTACACACCTGTCTGATTGGCTAAGGTGACAGGAAAAATAATGATGAACGGTGGAGGGGACACGGGAAAACTGGGACTCTGATGCATTGTTGATGGAGTTGTGAACAAATCCAACCATTCTGGAAAGCAATCTGGAATTATGTCCAAAAAGTGATCAAACTGTGCATACCCTTTGATCCAGCAGTGCTACTACTGGGCTTATATCCCAAAGAAATACTAAAGAAGGGAAAGGGACCCACATGTGCCAAAATGTTTGTGGCAGCCCTTTTCATAGTGGCTAGAAACTGGAAATCGAAGGGATGCCCATCAGTTGGAGAATGGTTGGGTAAATTTTGGTATATGAATGTAATGGAATATTATTGTTCTGTAAGAAATTACCAGCAGGATGAATACAGAGAGGCTTGGAGAGACTTACATGAACTGATGCTGAGTGAAATGAGCCAAACCAGGAGATCATTATACACTTCAATAACAATACTACATGATGATCAATTCTGATAGATGTGGTTCTCTTCAATAATGAGAGGATCCAAATCAGTTCCAATTGATCAATGATGGACAGAATCAGCTACACACAGAGAAAGAACACTGGGAAATGAGTGTGAACTGTTTGGAATTTTGTTTTTCTTCCCAGGTTATTTTTACCTTCTGAATCCAATTCTTCTTGTGCAACAAGAGAACTGTATGGTTCTGCACACATATATTGTATCTAGGATATACTGCAACATATTAACATGTATATGACAGCTTGTCATCTAAGGGAGGGGGTAGAGAGAGGGAAGAGAAAAGTCAGAACAGAAGTGAGTGCAAGGGATAATGTTGTAAAAAAATTATCTATGCATATGTTCTGTCAATAAAAAGTTATAATAATAATAATAAAAAGAATTGTTATTTAGTGTATTATTTTCAATCTTTTCTTCAAAGTCTTTTTATTGATTATATCCACATTCCAAACATGATAAGATATTTAATGCTTTTCTTTTTAGCATTTATTTGGTAAAATTTTATGCTTAGGTACAGAGTCAATTTTTTTAAAAGTGTCACATGCTGCTGAGAAATATGCACTTTAAAAAATTCCTATCCAATAATCATGAAAAATTCTTTGTATTCAGCTCTAATCCTTAACCTTCAATTTTCTTTTTTTTTGGGGGGGGTTCAGGGGTTGGTTGAATGACTCATATTTGTCTAGGCTTTAAAAGGTCCCTTATTCTTGTTTTTTTTTTTTTTTTTGTTTGTTTGTTTTGTTTTTGTTTTTGTTCATTCTTTCAAAATGTGTTTACTTTTTCCTTTACTTGTTTGGGTATTATGTTTCTTGATTTATTCATTGTGTTGGGTTTTTTTTTTGCATTGTAACTTGCTGTCTATGGTACCTTTTCTGCATAATGCAACTTCCTAACTTATTTTTAATACTCGTGTCCATTTTTCCAGTTAATGCCTCAGATTATGATTAGTTTAGGTTTTGATTTCAGTTGAAGCATGATACATTTTGCTCCAGTTTTTTATTTTTCCTCCGTGAATCTTTTATAGATCAGTTTTTTTTCCTTGTAGACAACATATTATTTGGCTTTTTCTTTCTGATCCATCCTGTACTCATGAAACAAGTTTGAGAGAAATGCACAATTAAGAGTTATAACTCTAAATATAAATTAGATTAAGCACTCACAAAATAGAAAAAGTGACCAGGGTGGATTGGGTTATTCATGGACAGCTTCATCTTCTCATTGAGAATCAGGGACTTGTTATTGAAGAGCCACGGAATGTCCAATCCCTTATGTTCTGTGCCACATGTGAAGACCAAAATGTCATTCTCTATGACATTGGGTATTATTGGCAGTGAGGTTAGGATCTTTCTATACAGAGAAAAAGAAATGTATGAGGGATTGGTTTGTGTGTTTACTAGGTTATGTTTTCATGACAAAAACCAAAGATCCAAGTCCAGACATTTAAATTATAGACATGATGGTCCCTGATACAATGGGAAAAGAAATGACTACTGGTTCATTGGTTATGCTAATAAGAAAGGTGAGGACTAAACACTGGGGATGGAGTGCTGTGTCCAGAGCTAATCCCTTTCTGAGATACATTCTGGGATATGCACAGACTAATGAGTAAGTTGGGAATGGGAGTAGGGAATAAGCATTTATGAAGTGCCTACTGTATGATTGGCATGTGGTATATTCTACATAAATGTTATTATTATCCTCATTATTATTATCATGATTATTGTTATTGTCAAGCACTGTGTTAAATACTATATTTGAACACTAGTGTTTCTGAATCCAAGTCCAGTGCCTTCCCTATCCATTGGGGTTTCTTCCTTACTCTAATCAATCATTTCACTCTAATCCAGGGTTTCTTACCATGGCATCTTTTTTTTTTAATGTTTTGATAATTATTTCAATAGAACTGTTTTTGTTGAATTCCTCTGGATTTTATTTTCTGGTTTTAAAGGCATCCTTCTGAGAAGGGGTTCCTGGAATTCACCAGCCAAACTATCCCAGGGCTCTCTGGCATAAAGTGGGAAGCATCCCTGCTCCCTTAATTTTCTGTTCCTCTGTTGTCCCCTCAATTTAATGGCTTATTTAATGAGTTATAGGATTCTGCTCACTTCACAAAGGTTAGTCCTTTGATGATTGACTTAATCCTCCTTAATTTAAATCTGATCTAAACTAGTCTTTCTTTGGAGACCTCTATTAAAGAAAAGCTTTCTACCTGCCATTTCTCTTTTGGACAACTCTAATCATTAGAGAGTTGAACTAATTCTTCCCCTTTGCACCTAAGATTTTTGGCTCTTACTACTTTCCTCTTTAAATGTGGTTCCAGAAAGTAATGAATCCACATAAAATAATCCTAGGTCTTGTTTCAACTCCATATGCTGATACTTACTGCCTCTGGGCCTCAGTTTCCACATCTGTAAAATGAGACAGTTGGACTATCTGGCTTCTAGATCACATTCCTCCACATGTGCATGGTATCCTTCAACATCCTCATACCCCATTTTGCAAAGAAAAAAATGGAGGCTCCAAGAGAGGATGTGCTTGTTCAGAGTGACCTCTCCTATTGCAGCACCTGAGCTCTTTCACTTGTTGCCTGATGGTCTCTGTGAGTCTTTCTTGGACCGGGCCCCTGAGGCTCAGAGCTGGAAGAGAACAGAGGATCCTTTATCTCCATCTGGAAGGGCGTCCCTTAATATCTTATGCCTCCTCTTATTTTGTTGATAAGAAAAAAATGGAGGTTCCAAGGATCTGGGTGACATATAATGTCTATTGGTAAATAAATAGCAAATGTGAATGGAACCCAAGCATCCTGGTTCTCTTCAGCACATCTCAGATTCTCTCTTTAAGATTTTCTTCCTGTAGACAAAGGAATGGTTGACAGAGGGACAGCAATGAATTCAGAGTCATTTTCCTTACAATACCCTTTTCCTCAGGTGTTTTCAGGTGTGAGGAGTCCTATGGCACTTCACTGGAAGACCCTGTGTCCTTCTTTCAAAATGACAGTCCCTCCTAAGGTTGGGTTCCCTTCCACAAACTTCCGCTGGGAGAGGTGCAGATAACATCTGCTGAGAAGACCTAGAACATCAAGAAGCCCCTGCTTGTGATAGGAGGAGCTTGGGCTCCCATGGAGACCCTGCATATTTTAGCCTTATGCACTGTCCCCAATCAAAAGAGATGATATTTGTAAAGAGATTAGTGTGGTGTCTGGCACAAGTGGGTACTTCTAAATGATTCTTCCCTTCCTATTTCCCCAGGCCAGCTTTTGTTCCTCCTTTGAGGATCTAGAGTCACAAAGAGGTCAGCAGATGCTCTCTGCTCAAAGAGATGTTCCATACATCCCCCAAGGGCTCAGTAACCTTGACTGTGATAAGACCCATAGAGGGCCAACCCTCTGCCACTGTCTCAGCAGCAGAGAACCAAAGATGGCAGGGGGCATCTGGTCTAAGCTCCCACAGCAAGCCCGATGAATATTCATCCAGCTCTGCTTATCTGATACATTATCTTCTCTTTCCTCTGGCTCTGCTTAGGAGACTTCCTCTGTATTATGTGCCATTGGCCACTGTGTGACTTCCCCATTTTGGTCTTAGTTCTCCCTTCAGGAGTTAGACTGATGCTGACCTGCTTCCCCCAAGTGCCCTTCCAGAGCCCTGAGATTGCTTTCTGAGCCATCCCCTGACCCATCCCTCCAGCCATGACTGAGACATCCTATTCCCATAGATGGATATTCTAGTACTTTAAATAACTGTGATTTGTAGGAGGACTTCTTTCGTTCTTTGCCCTTCTAGGTTTACCAAATGGATGTCAAGAATCTGAGCATGAAAAATCCATCTCCCTGTGGTCAAGCTTTGAGTTATGGGTCTCTGCTCACTTCACAAAGGCTAGTTCTTTGATGGACTTCTAGGCTATTGGGGGGTCTCTCCTGCCATAACTTACATATGAGAGCCCAAGGTCACCCTCCAGACTCAATGAAGATGAGCTTGATGAATGGATCCTGTCCCTATCCTTATTAAGTACAAGGTGTTCAGAAATGAGAAAAAACCTTTGTTCCAGAGGTGGTCTGTACCTCCCTGGGCACAGAATGACCTGTGCTTCCTGGGCTCCAGAAAGCATGCTGCTATTATTGCAACTCAGGATCAAGTTAATTTTTAGTCCACTAATCCCTGAATCTTTTCCACATCAACTGTTCTCAGGCTTCCTCTCTCACTTTTTGTTTTCAAGGACTCCCATAGAAACTCAAGATTTGGAAAAGAGGGTCATGTCCTCTGACCCAATCTAGTCTTTGGAGAAAATGTAAAAAGAACTTTCTTCACACAGAATTCTGTGATATGGGCAGAGAAGGAGTATCCAGTTGTTCATATGCAGAACCTGAAGCTCAGAAAGCAAGAGGGACACCTGAGGGTGCACAGGGGATGGAAAGCAGAGTCAAGATTCTAGCTCCAGTTTCCTGAGTCTGAGCTCAGAGCCCCTTCCACCACAACACATAGTGCCATGGTACCTAGGAGTCCAGAACGTCACTTCTCTTTGCTTTGTCTATGCTAGAGAAGGCCAACAAAAGGTAGACACAAAGCTGAGGGCCTGCAGCTACTCACCAGAGACTGTGATATTGATGTCTTTGCTGCTAGACAAGCCAGTGACAGAGTTAGATGCCTTACAGGTATAGGTTCCAGTGTGATTCAGAGACACATTAGCAATAGAGAGCTTGGATGTGGATATCATAGCATTCTATTAATAACCCAAGTGACTTAGGCTTAGACTCAGCAGAAGAATCCAATTGAAGAGTTTCCCCTACAGGATAAAGCAAGGCTCTAGGGAAAATCATGGGGGTATCTGGGCCATCTGGAGCAAAGAGAATGATTCCTTATTGAAATAAAGGCAGAGAGGAGGGGATTTTCCTGTTTTGTAACCATCACTAGGGACCACTGTATTGTCCTGACCCTCATCTGAGCTGGGAAATTCACAGCTTCTCATCTACTTTACAGCTTTGGACCTGAGGTCCCTGAACTTGGAAGGTCTTGAGGCCTTTTCTTGCTCAGCACCATGACTGGCTCTACTCTATCATATATAGGAAGGCATGATATGGCCAATCTGGGCTCCCTAAAATCAAGAGCAATGGGCAGCCCAAGGATTTGATCTTTAGCACTCAAGATCAGTGACTGGATGGGCTTGACCTCTGGGAACACACCCCTAGATTAAGAACATGCACCATGCAGAAAGAGAATTTATTCACAGGTAATATTCAATGTGAATTCACTCTCACTGAACCTAACTGGGTTCTGGATTTCACACTTATAGGGTCCTTGGTCTTCCCTTGTGACTTTGATTATGGTGAGTGTCCTGCTATCCGGGGACAGCACTATCTTGTCACCAGCTGGGGAACTTTGGGTTATGAACTATTGATATGTGACATCTTGAGTCTCCGACTGGCATGTCAAAGAGACATTGTCCTTATTCTCCACTGGGGCCATGTTGGTGCTGTTGATGAGAGGTTTGGGGAGTGGCCCTGTGCAGAAAATAGAAAATGTGTTTTTTCTTACCCTTCTAACCAAGGATCAGGCTTGGAAGTAGGCACCATAAGACCTTGGAAAAGTCAGAGGCCATGGATTATTGGACAAAGAATCTGTGATTTCACTGGAATGGACCAGGCTTTCTCTAATGTGGATCAGGTTCTCCACTCCTTAGGAGAAAGTTAATTCCTGAGTAGCTTTGACTGAAAAAAACCGTTCACTTGCAGCCCAAGCCCAAGTCTGGAACTGCTTCCTAGGCTTTTCGTGTCTATTCCACATTCCTGTTTATGTGTTTCCTCATCAGAACTCATGTTCCTTGATGGAAGTGGTTGATTTATTTGCCTGCCATATCCCATGCCCAGGCCAATTCCTTTGGATGCAGTAAGTGCCTAAGCAATGCTTGAGAATCACCAAATGGAGGACTCCTAGCTCCTTTCTTGCACACTATTCTCTGCTCCCCAGTTCAGGGATAGAAAGATAACCGGCAATGACTGTCAGGACCCCCCCAATCTTGATCTTTCACCTGTGGCCACTGAAGGCATCCTGCCACACACACACACATCTGGGTCAGTGCCCAGCACTGCCCACCATGGAAGCAAGTCCCAAGGGGCCTGGGCTGACCCTCCTCCCAGTCAAGCTTCCCTGTCGAATGGGCAGCTAGTCCCTGCTGGAAGATGGGCCGTCCTGGAGAAGTGCCTCCCTCCTGAGGTGACCCTGCAGGTAGGAGGCCATGAGGGTGTGTAGTAGACAGAATACTGGATGTGGGGTCAAGAAGCCCTGAAATCGAATCCTGCCTCAGCCACTGACCAGCTGCGGCCACATCACTCAGTCTCTGTTTCTTTTTCCTCACTTACAAACACAGCACCTCCGTCCCAGGGTCCTTGTGAGAATCAGATGAAATATGATGCCCAGAGCCCCTCAAACACCTTCTGGCTCCACACAATGACAGCCCTTGTTAGCCTATTTCCCAGCAGGAAAGCTGTCCTTGTTGGGAACGTGGTCCTTCCTTGGAGCCCCAAATGACCTCTTGGTCCCCACTGGGCACTGAATTGGTTTTCTCCTCTACCAGCTGGGGCTCAGCATGGAATCCTTTGTCTCAGACTGACCCATCCCAGAAGCCTGGAGCCCCTTATCTTGCCTGTTTCTCTAGGAAATGAAAGTGACAAAGGGGTCCTTCCCCTGGGGACTCCCTCCCAGCTCTGGAAGCCTCAGAAGAATAGAAGGTCCTGGGCTCCAAGGCCATTGGGCTTCTGGGTAGTCTGGACATAAGATCTCCTGTGCCCAGTGGTCCCCAGACCCAGCAATGCTTCCCCCAGACCCAGCAATGCTTCCCCCACCCCCAATAGATTTTTAACTGTCTGAGGAAAGGTGAACTTCAGAGTCAAGTTGCCTGGTTCAGGCACAACTTCAAGGGGCCAGATGCCCCTCCAAACCCTCAGGGCCCTTCTTAAGTTTCACAGTGTGGTCTGGGAAAGCTCGGAGAAAGCAGGAAATTGCCCCCCAATAATAACTTAGAGCCTCAGAAGCTAATGACCTATGACCTGTCCAGTGCTCCCAGTGACCTAGGATCACACTGATCTGGGTGGAGGGGGCTCCATCTCTTTGGCCCATATTATGGGAGGGAGTCATGCTCTGCATTCTCCCTGCTCCCTCAGAGGAGCTTCTCACCCCAGACTGAGAGAGGGAATAGGAGTGAGATATGGCCCATGCGAAGGGCAGCACTTACCATACACTGTTAAATGTCCTTGTGCACCTATTATGCTGCCTTGAGAAATAATAATGGCTACAATGTAGTCATCAGAGTCACTGAGGGTGAGATGAGGGATGAACAGGGAGCCGTTGGAGAGCACCTTCTCCCGGATGTCTGCAGGGTTCTGCTCTCCAGTTGTAACCGCGTAGCCAGCGATCTTGTTGGGATCTGTTGCTGCTTTTCTGTACCAAGTATAGAAGACAGCCTGGCCTGAGAAGCCCTGGATGTCCAAGGTGACGCTGTGGTTCACTTCCCCATAGGGAGGGTTTGGAACAACAGTGACCTGAGCAGACGGCTGGATCCAGCAGCTGAAGATGGAGGCTGAGAGGGGAGGAAGGAGGCAGAGGTCAGCAGGGTCCCTCTGCCCTCCTGACAGACCAAGACCACTAAGCTGTGTCTAGCATAAAGGTGGGGGCTGCTCCACCTGCCTCGGGATCTGCTGGGAGCTCAGTGGGGTGAGCTAAGGAGGGGTGAATCCCTCAGTGGGGAAGGATTCCTGGGCCTGTACATCATGCAAAGGCCCCAGCCTCTCCAGAGAATCAGAGTCTTTGGTACGTAACACTTTTTTGGCTCCCTCCCTGGGCTTGATTCAGAATAGATCTGCCAGTGTGCCGGGCAAGACATTGGAGGCAGAAATGAAGCAACAAAGTGTTGTGGTTGAGGACGAAAACCAGACTTTAGAGATTCCTGAACCCAGTGCTCTCAATTTACAAATAAAGAAACTGAGAGCCAAAAGAAGAACTAGAGATCATTATTGATTGCAAAATATACAATTTTGATTATATCAAATTAAAAAGCTTTTGTGCAAACAAAACTAATGCAGACAAGCTTGGAAGGGAAGCAATAAACTGGGAAAACATCTTTACAGGTAAAGGTTCTGATAAAGGCCTCATTTCCAAAATATAGAGAGAACTGACTCTAATTTATAAGAAATCAAGCCATTCTCCAATTGATAAATGGTCAAAGGATATAAAAACAGACAATTTTCAAAAGATGAAATTGAAACTATTTCTATTCATATGAAAGGTGTTCTAAATCATTATTGATCAGAAAAATGCAAGTTAAGACAACTCTGAGATACCACCACACACCTGTCAGATTGGCTAAGATGACAGCAAAAGATAATGACAAATGTTGGAGGGGACGTGGGGAAACTAGGACACTGATGCATTGTTGGTGGAGTTGTGAATGGATCTAACTATTCTGGAGAACAATTCGGAACTATGCTCAAAAAGTTATCAAACTGTGCATACCTTTGGATCCAGCAGTGTTTCTACTGGGTATATATCCTGAAGAGATATTGAAGAAGGGAAAGGGACCTGTATGTGCAAACCCTTTTCATAGTGGCTAGAAACTGGAAATTGAATGGATGCTCATCGATTGGAGGATGGTTGGGTAAATTGTGGTATATGAATGTATGGAATATAATGATCAGCCAGATGAATACAGAGAGGCTTGGAGAGATTTATATGAACTGATGCTGAGTGAAATGAGCAGAACCAGGAGATCATTATACACTTCGACAACGATACTATATGAAGATTAATTCTGATGAAAGTGGCATCAAATCAGTTCCAATTGATCAGTGATGAACAGAACCAGGTACACCCAGCAAAAGAATACTGGGAAATGAGTGTGGACTGCTTGCATTTTGTTTTTTTTTCCCCAGGTTATTTTTAACCTTCTTTCTAAATTCGATTTTTCTTGTGCAAGAAGAGAACTATATAAACATGTATACATATATTGGATTTAACATATACTTTAACATATTTAATATGTATGGGACTACCTGCCATCGAGGGGAGGGGCTGGAGGGAAGGAGGGGAGAAGTTGGAACAGAAATGTTTCAAGGGTAAATGTTGAAAAATCACCCATGCATATATTTTATTAATAAAAGGTATAATAAAAAATAAAATAAAATCAATTAAATAAGGTAAAAAACATATTAATCTTAAATCTAAGATTTGAGGTTAAGAGCCAACTTAAATCCCATCATGCAAGCCCTCTCAATTGACATTAATGGCAGTAATTATGGGATCCTTTGCTGCAGTGGTTCTTATTAGGCATAACCCTGTTATTACCTCTTACATGAGGCTTTTCCTCATCAAACCAATTATGAGCAAAAAGTTTTTAAAATGGATAGTAATAACCATACTTACACTTGCATCTTCTTGTCTTTGTGCCTACTAATTGCTAAAAAAAAGATAGGCTTTTTATCTGCATTTTCTAGAACAATGAATGTCAATAAAATTTTTTAAAATTAAAAAAAAAAGAAACTGAGGTCCAGATAAGGTAAGACAAATGACTGATATGAAGTAGGAAAAGGCAAAGGCAACACTTGAACTCAGATCTCCTGGGCACAAATCCAGGAAGGACTTTTTCACTAAATCCTGGGTGCATTTTAAGCCTGATACTTTGGCTCCCAATCCTCATTGAGAGGAAGGTGGTGTTCCAGATAAGTGACCTGTCCATGGTCACACAGCCAGTACACACAGCCAGCTGGGATCCACACCTAGGTCTCTTCTGACTGTAAAGTTTCCCTTCTCCCCTTCAGAGGTGGCTCTGTTCCAGCTCTGGACATTGCCCTGAGTATCAGGATATGGAGGTATAACCTTGAGCTGCTGTTACCTCCCTCTGCCCCTGGTCAGGAAAGACTCCCTGGTCAAATCTTCTTAGAATGTGCTTGGGATAGAAGCCCTTCTGCTGGTCCCCTTCTCCCTGGTCCCCATCTCCATCTGGGTCAGAATTCCACCAGCTGCCTCTGCCCTCCCCTGGGCTCCTGCAGAGCTGATGTCTCACCTGTGATCAGGAGCTCCCTCCAGGGGCTGACTGCCCTGTGCTGAGGCTCTGAAGGGCTCTCCATGGGGCTGGACTGTGGCTGTGTCACCCACTGTCTCCTTCCCAGGAATCTCTCTGCTTTCCTGAGCTGTGTCTTCTCCGTACAGGCTCAAGGGCAGACCCTGGAGGTGTCCCTGCTGCTGTCCAGGATAAGGCTTTCCCTAGGGACAGCCCAGAGCTGGGTCTCTTGGTCTCCTCCTTCTCTGGAAGACTGAGGTCTCTCTCTTCAGAGCTGGAGTTCTTCTATCTGCCTGGATCACAAGGGCCCATAGGGCCAGGACTTAGCCTCTGACTTTCTCCTCCCTCCTTTGTCCTTCTCTTTCTTCCCCTTTCAGCTGCTGTGGTTTCCTGTCTCTCAAGGGAGCCCCTTGCCTGCACAGATCCCTCTCACTGTCCATGGAGAAGTGGTTCTGTCTCCCAGGGGAACATGTATACTCACTCAATATTACCTATTGTCCAGTAGAACTGATATCTGACCCCTACCTCCTTTATTCCCCTCCTGGAGTAGAGACTGTTCAGACTCTAAAATGTGCACAAGGAACACAGAAGACAGAGGCACTGAAAAGCTTGGATCCTTATTTGGGGCCTTTAGAACCTAAATTGTCTCCCCTCCTCTCCACTATCAGGCCAGGTTAGAGTGCCCTGGCCTTTCCTCAGGTGGTTTACTGTGGCTGCTGGGAGACTCCAGTAGAGCTGGAGAATGAGAATGGGGGATGAAGCCGATAGATAGGGGCCATCTTCTTTTCTCTGCACCTCTCCAGAACTCCCAGCAATCCTTCCTCCCCTTTAGTTGAGAGAGGGCTAGGTCTGGACCCAATTAGAAGGAAGTTCAAATCTAACCTCAGACACTTTGTAGTTTTATGACCTTGGGCAAATTCAGCTATCTGCCTCAGTTTCTTCAAATATGCAAAGAGGAGGATAATACTAGCACCCATCTCCCAGGCTTGTGATGAGGATCAAATGAAACAATATTTGCAAAGTATTTAGCACAGTGAAGGAGGATCACCAGCCATTCTTTGGGAGGAGGGAGTGGTGAGAACACAGAACTTGAGTCAAGACGGTTATGGATGGAGCTGAATGATAAGTATGGAAAGGAGGAGAGGTCTAACAACTCAAGAGGCCTTTAGTAAGGTTGGTCAATAAACACTTTGTAAGTACCTACTAAGTTCCAAGCTGTGTAGTAAGCAGTGGGGTTATAAAGAAAGGTAAAAATTCCTGTCTCCTAATGGAAGAGACATATGGAGAAGATTCTACATATAATAAGGACAAATTGGAGAATATCGCAGAGAGGCAAAATTGCCACACATACCCCTTTCTAGAGCTTGTGGTCCAATAGGGGAAGAAAGTTTATAAAAATGCCTATTTCAACACTGATGCATTGTTGGTGGAGTTGTGAATGAATCAAACCATTCTGGAGAGCAATCTGGAATTATGTCCAAAAAGTTATCAAACTGTGCATACCCTTTGATCCAGCAGTGTTACTACTGGGCTTATACCCCAAAGAGATACTAAAGAAGTCTCTTCCTTCTCTGGAAGACTGAGGTCTGTACCAAAATGTTTGTGGCAGCCCCGTTTGTAGTGGTTAGAAACTGGAAAATGAATGGATGCCCATCAATTGGAGAATGATTGGGTAAATTATGTTATATGAATGTTATGGAATATTATTGTTCTGTAAGAATGATCAGCAGGAGGAATACAGAGAGATCTGGAGAGACTTACATGAACTGATGCTAAGTGAAATGAGAAGAAACAGGAAATCATTATATACTTCAACAACGATACTACATGAGGATGTATTCTGATGAAAATGGATGTCTTTGACAAAGAGAAGATCTAATTCAGTTTCAATTGATCAATGATAGATAGAAGCAGTTACACCCAAAGAAAGATCACTGGGAAATGAATGTAAATTGTTTGCATTTTTGTTTTTCTTCCCGGGTTATTTTTACCTTCTGAATCCAATTCTTCCTGTGCAACAAGAGAACTGTTCAGTTCTGCACACATATATTGTATCTAGGATATACTGTAACATATTTAACATGTATATGACTGCCTGCCATCTAAGAGAGGAGGTGGAGGAAGGGAAGGAAAAAGTTGGAACAGAAGTGAGTGCAAGGGATAATGTTGTAAAAAATTATCCATGCATATGTTCTGTCAATAAAAAGTTATAATAATAAAAAAGAATTATTTTCAATCTTTTCTTCAAAGTCCTTTTATTGATTATATCCACATTCTGAACATGACAAGATGTTTAATGCTTTTCTTTTTACATTTGTTTGGTAAAATTTTATGCCTAGGTACGCAGTTAATTTTTTTTAAAGTGTCACATGCTGCTGAGAAATATGCACTTTTTAAAATTCCTATCCAATAATCATGAAAAGTTCTTTATATTCAGCTCTAGTCCTTAACCTTCAATTTTCTTTTTTTTTTTTGGAGGGGTTCAGGGGTAGGTTGAGTGACTCATATTTGTCTAGGCTTTAAAAAGGTCCCTTATTCTTGTTTTAACATGTATAGGACTGCTTTCCATCTGGGAGAGGGGATGGAGGGAAGGAGGGGAAAAATCGGAAGAGAAGTGAGTGCAAGGGATAATGTTATAAAAAAATTATCCTGACATGAGTTCTGTCAATAAATAGTTATAATTAAAAAAATGCCTATTCCAGGGGCAGCTATATGATGCAAAAGCTAGAGCACTAGGAAGGAGGCACTTGAGTTCAAATCTGGTCTCAGACATTTAACACTTCCTAGCTGTGTGACTCTGGGCAAGTCACTTAATCCCAACTGCCTCAGCAAAAAAAAAAAAAAAAAAAAAAAAAAAAAAAAAAAAGAGTCTATTTCTCTAAAGAAGATAAAGACAATCTTGTGAGTCTTCAAGGTCAGTCCATATCTCCCAGTATGGAAGAGGAGTGGGCAAGTGACTAGACCCTGGTCACATAGGAAACAAGTGGGAACCAGGTATGGAGTTTCAGTACATTAAGCCAAGAGCTGTGGATCTGTGAAGTCTGGAGGACAGGAAGAGGAAATGTAGATCAAGGGGCCAGATGCAAAGACAGCTACTTCCCCCCAAATATAAGGTGAAATCACAAGAGCATTGCATCTGACAGTGGCAGAAAGATACCCAAAGAGGTGGTGCCCTGCCCGGGCTCACGGGGGGAACAAACAAAAGCAAGGCTTCTGCCCCCAAATCCAGCCTTGGGAAGCCTCAGACCAGCCCAGGGGATTCTAGATGTGTCCAACTCTGGGGAAAACCCAGTTCCCTGCTCTATCGCTATAGAAGGCTTCTAAGGGAGTCCTGCTCAGTCAGTGCCTTTGGTCTCAGGATTCCGGAACCCTGCATGGCAGGTCTTTGAGGGTAACTTGGAGCTGAGCTCCTCATTTTAATTTTCCATCTGCTCTGTGCAGTTAAGCCTGGACCTCCGTATATTTCCTGAGCACTCCAGGGAGCTCAGGGAAATAGACTTGAGTCTTTGTCCATATCCTAGTGGAGTTCTGTGTCCACTTATGGGTTCCACATCTTAAAGAGGGAGGCTTTATCCAGAGGAAGTGACCAGGATGGTTGGGGATATAAAATCGTTTCATGAAAGTGAATTTTTGACATAACTGGAGAAAGATCTCATAGGCAACCATCTGCAAATATCTAAAGGATTGTCCTGGGGAAGAGGAAGTCTGTTTGGGCTCACAAGGGAAAATTATGGACATAGTTCTAGAAAGTTCCTGTGGTTTCAGCTCAGCATGAATTTCCCAACAATCAGCTCTCCAGTTTGGATTGCATTGGTTCATGAAGTGGTAAGTTCCCCATCACTGGACGTATTCAAGCAGAGCCTGGACACATACTGTAGTGGGGAGGCACATTCAGTTAAGCCTCGGTTCCTTCAACTCTGTAATTGTAAGCATCTCTGTTTTTTTTTTCTTTTTTTAAAAAATGTTTCTGTGTTGCCCCCTCGTAGTTGCATGAGTGAATATATATGCCAGATGCTGGTTTACTTTTTCTGAATGTTGAGTCTTTCTGGGAAAGGGATGCGGCATCAGTGTGCAAAGGCCTAACTCCTTTTGCACAATCAGTTTTATACAAAAAGTCAAGCTTGGAAATGAGTTCTCTTTCAGATGCATTGGGAGAATTGGCTACACAAAAGGGCCTTTCTTAGAGAGGGTTGGCTGATTTAGACCTGAGCACTAATCATGGAGACCTGGGTTAGTGTCCTGCCTCTGCTTTTCAATCACTTTATGGTTTCATACTCGTTGTTTAATCCCTCTGGGACTCAGTTCCCTCATCAGAAAACGAGCACATTGGGCTAAAATGACCTCTCAGATCATGTTAAGACACCCAGCTACTCCCCTTTGTCCTTGGAGGAATAATAATGGCCAGTATTTACAGAGGAGTCTAAGGTTTGCAAACTCCTCAACTCTTTTTGAATGTTCTCCATCATCTTGCAGCTGCTCATCTTTCTAGTGGTGTTTTATATTGCTTTTTCTCAAGCATTTTCCATACAAGTCATACTGCTTCCCCACCCTAATCCATCTCCCATTCCTACAATTCCATGTCCCTTCTACCAGGCTTTGTATGAATGTACCCAAATATTAGAATTCTACCTTTTAACTTACATGATTGCTATTGTGATTAAAAAAAAAAACCTTAATTTTTTAAAACAACTACTCCTATTTAGTTTTTCCTCAATTACATTCAAAACAAACTTTGTTTTAACATTTTTGAGTTCTACATTCTCTCCCTCAGCCTTACCCACAATTAAGAAACCACTTGTGAGATTACACGAAGCATTTTCATTAAAGTCAAGTTGTGAAAAAAAACTTTTCACAACTTCTCCTACCCTAATAAAAATAAAAAACCCTCAAGAAAAATTGAGTTATAAAAAAGAAAGACTGAAAGAAAGGAAGAATGCTTCAATTTGTATTTGGACACAATGAGTTCCTTCTCTAGGTGTAGATAGGATTTTACATCAAAAAAGTCCTTCTGAATAGTCATGAATGATTAATAGCAAAATCATCCATAGTTGGGCATTCCAGAATGTACTCCATAGAGTACACTTTGCTTGAGTTCATGGAGAACTTTTCAGATTGTTTTTTTCTGAAAATATGTTGCTCATCATTTTCCATAGAATAAAAATATTCCATCATAAACATGCACCAGAATATATTGAGCTATTCCACAACTGATGGGCATACTCACAATTTCCATTTTTTCCCTGAGAAAAGTGTTTCTATGAATATTTTTTGTACATATAGATCACTTTTTAAAAAAATTAAAATTCCATTATTTAAAATAATTATTAATACTATGCTCTGAATTTTGGTTCCCAATCTTCCAGGAACAATTTTATTTAACTTAAAATAATTCTAAATCCAAGAATTCTATCTAAGAATCTAAGAATTTTATTCCAAGAAATATGCAAACTAGTATGGTCTCCCATTCACTCAGAGGGTGCTTCCCCCAAATTGAGTGTAATTATGATACATTCAAATACAGTTTTAAGTTGATATTCTAGAGTATTTTCTATTCAATCCCTTCCTTGATCACTTTCTTTAAGGATGGAAAATAATCTCTTTCCTGAGATTATAATAATATCAATAAAGGTAAAAAAGATAAAAGATAAAAAAAAGTTGATCTTTTCTTTTCATTTAAATTTGTTTTTGAAATAACAAACTTTTATTTTTCCTCCCTTACTTCTTCTTCCCTTGATAAAATGAAACAAACATTTAAACAAAGATGCACAGGCAAGTTAAAAAAAATTCCACACTGCCCATGTAAAAATTATTCCTCTTGCTGCATTTTGATTACTTTCCTCCCTCTTTTAGGAAATGGGTGCTTTGTTTCATCATAGATTCTTTGTTGATAAACATCCTTAAAGCTTTCCTAGTCGTTCACCATGTTGGTCATGCTTCACTCTGTATCAATTCAAACAAGTCTTCCTAGGATTCTTCTGAGACCATTATTTGCATCATTTCTTAGGTTGAAATGCTGTTCCATTATATTAATATACCATAATTTGTACAGCCATTCATTAATTGATGGAGGTTCCCTTATTTCCAATACTTTTGTCACCACAAAAAGAGCTGCTACAAACATTTTGTACATATGCATCCTTTTTCTCTTTCTTTGATCTCTTTGGCAGAGGCCAGCAGGAATATTGTTGTGTCAAAGGATACGAACAATTTAAATTTAGTATCTTTGGGAATATAGCTCCAAACTGCTTTTCCAGATGACTGCATCAGTTCATGTCTCTACCAACAATGCACTACTTTGTCTGTTTCTCCCAAAGCCCCTTCAATATTTGTCATTTTTATTTTTGTTTGCTACCTTTGTCAGTCTGAGGGTTGTGAGGTGGAACAGCAGATATGTTTCAATATGCATTTCTGTAATTACTAGTGATTTGGAGCATTTTTATATGGCTATTGATAGTTTGAATTTATCCTTTAAAAGTTTTTGTGGTCATATCCTCTAGTTATTTATCCACTGGGGAATGGATTTTATTCTTATGTATTTAATTCTTATGTATGTTACTTATATATTTTGAAACTGAGATGTTTTTCTCATTTCTCATAACTGGGAGAGTGAGTTGACAGAATCGACAAAAGTATTACAGGCCTGGAATCAAAAAGATGTGTGTACAAATCTAGGCTCAGATATTCATTAATTCTGTTTTCTTTGACAAGTTACTTAACTTCTCTGTCTTGGTTTCCTCATTGTAGAGTGTGGATCAGATAACAATAGCATCCATTTCTCAAGATATTTGTAAGGACCAGTTGAGAAATTTGTAAACCACTTAGCACAGTAAATGACACAAGGTAAGTTCTACATAAATTTGAATTATTAAAACTATTATTATGGTTCAGAGAAGTTTCCAGAAAAGATTTTTAGTTAACTACTTTCCTTGTAATCTTAGCTTCATTCAATCTCCACCCTCCTTTTGAAAAACTTTTTTTAATTAATGAAAAATTCCATTCTCTTTCTTCCACCTCTCCCTCACCCTGAAAAAAAAACCACTCTTTTCTAATATATATGAATAGTCAACAAAAATAAGTGCCTGAATTGTCCAGGCCTAGGGAAAAATATTTATTTCAGTTTGAGTACATCATCTCTCTGTCAGGCAGTGGGGAGCATGCTTCATTATTATCTCATCTTTTGAGGACTAAGCCTATCTCCCCCAAATGCTAAACTCTGAAATTGTGTTTAGTCATTATGCTGAACAGAGTTTACTGTTCCACTTTTTTATTTTTCTTGACTTCTTTGTTTATATTTCAAAGTTTCTACTCAATTATGTTCCCCTCCCCCCTTTGGAAATGTGTGGGAGGCTTACCTCTATTTCATTAAATATTTATTTTATTTATTTATTTTTTTTGCAGAAAGGCAGAAGTAGTAAACGCATCCCTTTCAGATTACTATGCAATAAAAATTACATTCCATAAAAAGCCAGGGGAAAATAAACTAAAAAGTAATTGGAAACTAAATAATCTCATCCCAAAGAATGAATGTGTGAAACAGCAAATCATAGACACAATTAATAATTTCACCCAAGAGAATGACAATAATGAGATGACATGCCAAAATGTGTGAGATACAGCCAAAGTAGTAATAAGGGGAAATTTTATATGTCTAGATGCTTACTTGAATAAAATAGAGAAAGAAAAAAAATCAATGACTTAGGCTTGCAATTAAAAAAGCTAAAAAAAAGAACAAATTAAACCCCCAATCAAATATCAAACTTGAAATTCTAAAAATAAAAGGAGAGATTAATAAAATTGAAAGTAAAAAAATTATTAAATTAATAAATAAAACTGAGTTGGTTCTATGAAAAAACTAATAGATAAATTCTTAGTAAATTTAATTAGAAAAAGGAAAGAAGAAAATCAAACAGTCTTAAAAATGAAAAGGGAGAAATTTTTACTAATGAGGAGGAAATTAGAGCATTTATTAGGAGTTACTTTGCCCATCTTTATGCCAATAAATTTGATACTTAAATGAAATGGATGAATACCTTCAAAAATATAGGTTGCCCAGATTAACGGAGGAAGAAGCAAATTCATTAAATAGTCCCATTTTAGAAAAAGAAATGGAACATGCTATTAATCAGCTCCCTAAGAAAAAATCTACAGGACCAGGTGGATTTACATGTGAATTCTAGCAAACATTTAAAGAACCATTAACTCCAATGCTATATAAACTATTTGAAAAAAAATATTCCTACCATATTCCTTTTGTGACACAGACATGGTACTGATGCCAAAACAAGGTAGGATGAAAACACAGAAAGAAAATTATAGACCAATTTCCCTAATGAACATTGATGCAAAAATCTTAAATAAAATGTTAGCAAAAGGATTACAGAAAATCATCCCCAGGATAATATATACCATGAACAAGTAGGATTTATACTGGGAATGCAGGGCTGGTTCAATATTAGAAAAACTACTAACATAATTGACTATATCAATAACCAAATTAATAAAAACCATATGATCATCTCATGGATGCAGAAAAAGCATTTGATAAAATCCAATACACATTCCTATTAAAAACACTAGAGAGTATAGGAATAAATGAACTTTTCCTTAAAATAGTCAATAGCATTTATTTAAAACCCTCAGTAAGTGTCATATGTAATGGTGATAAACTGGAACCATTCCCAATAAAAGCAGGAGTGAAACAAGGTTGCCCACTATCACCATTACTATTCAATATTGTGTTAAAAATGCTAGTTTTGGCAATAAGAGAAGAAAAAGATATTAAAGGAATTAGAATAGGTAATGAGGAAATTAGATTATCACTCTATGCTGGTTGATGATATGATGGTATACTTACAGAATCCTAGAAAACCAACTAAAAACTATTAGAAGTAATCCACAACGTTAGCAAAGGTTCAGGATACAAAACAAACCCACATAAATCATCAACATTTTTATACATCACTAACAAAATCCAAGCAAGAGATACAAAGAGAAATTCCATTTAAAATAACTGTCAATAGTGTAAAATATTTGGGAATCTATTTGCCAAGGGAAAGTCAGGAATTATATGAGCAAAACTACAAAATGCTTTCCACACAAATAAAGTCAGATCTAAACAATTGGAAAAATATTAAGTGCTCTTGGATAGGCCGAGCAAATATAATAAAAATAACAGTAGTATCCAAACTAATCTATTTATTTAGTGCTATACCAATCAGACTCCTAAGAAATTATTTAATGGCCTAGAAAAAATAACAACAAAATTCATCTGGAAGACCAAAAGGTCAAAAATTTCAAGGGAACTAATGAAAAAAAAATCAAATGAAAGTGGCCTAGCTGTACCTGATCTAAAACTATATTATGAAGCAGCAGTCACCAAAACCATTTGGTATTGGCTAAAAAATAGACTAGTTGATTAGTGGAATAGGTTAGGTTCACAGGACAAAATAGTCAATCACTATAGCAAACCTAAAGATCCTAGCTTTTGGCATAAGAATGCACTATTTAACAAATACTGCTGGGAAAATTGGAAATTAGTGTGGCAGAAACTGGCATTGACCCATACTTAACATCATATATCAAGATAATATCAAAATGAGTTCATGATCTAGGCATAAAAGAACATAGGATAGTTTACCTCTCAGATCTGTGGAGGAGGAGGGAATTTGTGACCAAAGATGAACTTGAGATCACTATTGATCACAAAATAGAAAATTTTTATTATATTCAGTTAAAAAGCTTTTGTACAAACATAACTAATGCAGACAAGATTGAAGGAAAACAATAAACTGGGAAAACATCTTTATAATTAAAGGTTTTGATAAAGGCCTCATTTCTAAAATATATAGAGAATTGACTCAAATTTATAAGAAATCAAGCGATTCTCCAGTTGATAAATGGTCAAAGGATATGAACAGACAATTTTCAGATAATGAAACTGAAATTATTTCTACCCGTATGAAAAGGTATTCCAAATCATTATTGATCAGAGAAATGCAAATTAAGACAACTCTGAGAGATCACTATACAACTGTCAGATTGCTAAGATGACAGGAAAAGATAATGATGAATGTTGGAGGGGAGGTGGGGAAACTAGGACACTGATGTATTGTTGGTGGAGTTCCCCACCATTCTTGAGCACAATTTGGAACTATGCTCAAAAAGTTGTCAAAGTGTGCATACCCTTTGATCCAGCAGTGTTACCACTGGGCTTACATCCCAAAAAGATCTTAAAGAAGGGAAAGGGACCTGTATGTGCAAAAATGTTTGTGGCAGTTCTTTTTGTAGTGGCCAGAAACTGGAAATTGAGTGGATGCCCATCAATTGGAGAATGGCTAAATAAATTGTGGTATATGAATAATATGGAATATTATTGCTCTGTAAGAAATGACCAGCAGGATGAATACAGAGAGGCTTGGAGAGACTTAGATGAAATGATGCTGAGTGAAATGAACAGAACCAGGAGATCATTATACACTTCAACAACAATACTATATAACAATCAGTTCTGATGGAAGTGCTATCTTCAACAACGAGAGGATCCAAATCAGTTCCAAATGATCTGTAATGAATAGAATCAGACATACCCAGTGAAAGAACACTGGGAAATGAGTGTGGAAAATAACATAGCAGTTCCACTCTTTCTGTTATTGTTTGCTATCATTTTTGTTTTTCTTCCAGGTTATTTTTACCTTCTTTCTAAATCTGATTTTTCTTGTGTAATAAGACAACTGCATAAATATTTATACATATATTGTATTTAATATATACTTTAACATATTAATAACATGTTATTTATTTATCCATACTTTATTATATTTAACTTATATATACTTTATATATTTAGCTTATATATATTTAACTTATATATACTTTATTGTAGTTAACATATACTTTAATATATTTAACATGTATCGGACTACTTAAGTCTATTTCTTAGCTAATACCAAATGATTTTGATGACTGCTGCTTTATAATATAATTTTAGATCTGGTACAGCTAGGACATCTTCATTTGCTTTTCTCTTCATTAATTCCTTTAAAATTCTTTATCTTTTGTTCTTCCAGATGAATTTTGTTGTTATTTTTTTCTAGTTCAGTATAATAATTTCTTAGGAGTATGATTGGCATAGCACTAAATAAATAGATTAGTTTAGGTAGTATTGTCTTTATTATATTCGCTTGACCTATCCAAGAGCAGTTGATATGTTTCCAGTTGCTTAGATCTAACTTTATTTGTGTGGAAAGTGTTTTATAGTTCTGCTTATACAGTTCCTGACTTTCCCTTGACAGATAGATTCCTAAATGTTTTATACTATTGACATGGAATTTTAAATGGAATTTCTCTTTGTATCTCTTGCTGTTGGATTTTGTTAGGGATGTGTAAAAATGTTGATGGTTTATGTGGATTTATTTTGTATCCTGAAATTTTGTTAAAGTTGTGGATTGCTTTTAATAGTTTTTAGTTGATTTTCTAGGGTTCTGTAATTATACCATCATATCATCTGCATAGAGTGATAATCTAGTTTCCTCATTACCTAGTCTAATTCCTTTAATATCTTTTTCTTCTCTTATTGCCAAAGCTATAATTTCTAATACAATATTGAATAGTAATGGTGATAGTGGGCAACCTTGTTTCAACTCTGATCTTATTGGGAATGGTTCCAGTTTATCCCCATTACATATGCTTGCTGATGGTTTTAAATAGATGCTACTGACTGTTTTAAGGGAAAGTCCATTTATTCCTATACTCTCTTGTGTTTTTAACAGGAATGAGTGTTGGATTTTGTCAAATGCTTTTTCTGCATCTATTGGATGCAGATGATCATATGGTTTTTGTTTATTTGGTTATTGATATAATCAATTGTGCTAATAATTTTCCTAATATTGAACCAGCCTGGTATAAATTATACTTGTTCATGGTGTATTATCCTGGGGATGATTTTATGTAATCTCTTTGCTAATATTTTACTTATGATTTCTGCATTAATATTCATCAGGGAGATTGGTCTATAATTTTCTTTCTCTGTTTCCTCCTTCCTGTTTTAGGTGTCATTACCATGTCTGTGTCATAAAAGAAATCTGGTAGGAATCCTTTATTCCCTATTTTTTCAAATAGTTTATATAGTATTGGAGTTAATTGTTCTTTAAATGTTGGTAGAATTCACATGTAAATCCATCTGGTCCTGTGAATTTTTTCTTAGGGAGTTGATTAATAGGTTATTCTATTTCTTTTTCTAAAATGGAACTATTTAAATAATTTATTTACTCTTCTGTTAATTTGGGTAATCTATATTTTTGTAGGTATTCCTCCATTTCACTTAATTTGTCAAATTTATTGGCATAAAGTTGGGCAAAGTAACTTCTAAATATTGCTCTAATTTCTTCTTATTTGGTGGATAGTTCCCCCTTTTCATTTTTGAGGTTAACATTTGATTTTCTTCTTTCCTTTTTCTAATCAAATTAACTAAAGGTTTATCTATTTTTTTTAAATAAAGCCAACTCTTAGTTTTATTTATTAATTCAGTAGTTTTTTTTTAACTTTCAGTTTTATTGATCTCTCCTATTTTTAGAATTTCAAGTTTCGTATTTGGGGGTTTTACTTTGTTCTTTTTCTAGCTTTTTTAGTTTCAAGCCCAATTTATTGATCTGCTTTTTCTCTATTTTATGCAAATAAACAGCTAGAGATATAAAATTTCCCCTGATTACTGCTTTGGCTGCATCCTACAAATTTTGGTATGTCATCTTATTATTGTCATTCTCTTGGATGAAATTATGGGTTGTGCCTATGATTTGCTTTTTTAACCATTCATTCTTTAGAATGAGATTATTTAGTTTTCAATTACTTTTTGGTCTATGTTTCCCTGGCCTTTTATTGAATATAATTTTTATTGCATTGTGATCTAAAAAAATGCATTTACTATTTCTGCTTTTCTGCATTTGATTTTGAGGTCTTTATGTCCTCTTATATGGTCAATATTTGTATAGGTTCCATGAACTGTCAAGAAGAAAGTGTACTCCTTTCTATCTCCATTCAATTTTTTCCAAAGAGATATCATATCTAGCTTTTCTAGTATTCTATTTACTTCTTTAATGTCTTTCTTATTTATTTTGTAGTTTGATTTATCTAGTTCTGAGAGAGCAAGGTTGAAATCTACCACTATTATATTTTTGCTTCTTGCAACTCTCTTAACTTCTCCTTTGGAATTTAAATGCTACCCTACTTAGTGCATATATGTTTAATATTGATATTGCTTCATTATTTATGATACCCTTTAGCAAGATATAGTTTCCTTCCTTATGTCTTTTAATTAGATCAATTTTTGCTTTTGCTTGATCTGAGATCAGGATGGCTACCCCTGTTTTTTACTTCACTTGAAGCAAAATAGAATGTGCTCCAGTCTTTTAACTCTTCTCTGTATGTATTGCTCTGCTTTAAATGTGTTTCTTTGTAAATAACATATTGTAGAATTCTGGCTTTTAATCCAGTCTGCTATCTGCTTACTATTTATGGGAGAGCTTACTCCATTCACATTTACAGTTAAAACTACCAATTCTGTATTTCCTGCCATCTTATTAACCCTAAATTATAATTTTCTCTTTCATTTTCCCCTTTCCCTTCTCCCCAGTATTTTACTTATGAGCACTACTTGCCTCAGGCAATCCTTCCCCTTTAGAGACCCTCTCCTTTTCTTACACCTTTCTCCTACTGTTTTCCCTTCTATTTAGCCTACTCCTTCCCTTCTCACCTTTCCCCTCCCACTCTTCTATAGGGTGAGAGAAGTTTCTTGGTGAAACCAAATATATCTAATATTCTTTCTTTGAGAAAAATCTGATGAGAGTAAAATTCACATAATATTCATCAACTTCCCCTTTTTTCTCAATTATAATAGATTTTCATTATTGTTCAATGACCAGCAGGATGAATACAGAGAGGATTGGCGAGACTTACATGAACTGATGCTGAGTGAAATGAGCAGAACCAGGAGATCATTATATGCCTCAACAATGATACTGTATGAGGATGTATTGTGATGGAATCAATTGATCAAGGATGGACAAAAGCAACTACACCCAAAGAAAGAACACAGGGAAATGAATGTAAACTGCTTGCATATTTGTCTTTCTTCCCAGGTTATTTTTATCTTCTGAATCCAATTCTTCCTGTGCAACAAGAGAACTGTTCGGTTCTGCACACATATATTGTATCTAGGATACACTGTGACATATTTAACTTGTATAGGACTACTTGCCATCTGGGGGAGGGGGTGAAGGGAAGCAGGGGAAAAGTCGGAACAGAAGTGCAAGGGATAATGTTGTAAAAAAAAAAGTTACCCAGGCATGGGCTCTGTCAATAAAAAGTTATAATAAAAAAATTATAATAGATTTTCTTTGCCACTGTAGGTACAGTGCCTACAATTGCCACTGTAATTTCCCTGATTTTACCTCCACTTTCCCCCTTTTTTCCTGTTACAATCCCCTTTCCATTTCTAGTTTCTTTTTTATATTATAATCATAAAATAATATTATGCTTGTACTCTCTATGTATACTTATAACAGAAATATAGTTCTCAAGTGTTTTTTTTTCTTCTTTTTATCTTTTTATGCTTCTCTTGAGTTCTATATTTGGAAGTCAAATTTTTGTTTAGCTCTGGTGTTTTCATGAAAAAATAAATGAAATTCACCAGTTTCATTGAATGTCTATCTGTTTCCCTGAAAGAAAATGCTCATTTTAGCTGGGGAATTTATTCTTTGCTGCATTCCAAGTTCCTTCACCTTTCAGAATATCAAATTCCAAGCAATTTGATCCTTTAAAGTGGAAGCTGCTAGGTCCTGACTAATCCTTATTGTGGCTCCTCAGTAATTGAATTGTTTTTTTTTTTTTTTCTGGCTGTTTGTAATATTTTTTCCTTGGTTTGATAGCAAAATTTATCCATGATATTTCTTGGGGTTTTACTTTTGGGGTTTCTATCAGGACTGTTCAGTGAATTCTTTCAATGGTCATTTTGCCTTCTGATTTCATGACATCCAGGCAATTCTCTTTGATGATTTCCTGAAAAATAGTGTTTAGGCTCTTTTTTTCATCATGGATATCAGGAACTCCAATAATCCTTAGATTGTCTCTCCTGGATCCATTTTCCAGCTTGATTGTTTTCCCAGTTACCTATTTTACATTTTTTTTTTATTTTGCTTGACTGATTCTTGATATCTCATTGAGTCATTCATTGCTATTTGTTCAGCTCTGAATTTTAGTGAATTATTTTCTTCATATACTTTTTTTACTTCTTTTTTGTATTTGTCCAATTGAATTTTTAAATGAATTGTTTTGTTCTATGAAATTTTTTTCCATTTCCCAAATTCTGTTTTACTGGGAGTTGTTTTCTTTTCCCATTTTTTTTTTTAACAAATCTATCTTTTAATGAGTTATATGTCTTTTCCAAACCCTCTTACAAAGTTTTCATTTCCTTTCCCCATTTTTTCTTCTAGCTCTCTTTTAAGATCTTTTAAAATTTCTTTTAGAAAAGCCTTGTGTGATGGGTACCAGATGTCATCTGGAGACAATCTGCCTTTAATCTCCTCAGGGTTTGAAATCTGTTCTTTTTTTTTTCACCATAAAAGCTGTCTATCATAAAAATTCTCTTTACTTTTTTACTCTTTTTTTTTTAAGTTAAGGTCTGCTTTTAGGACAGTGGAGGTTTTTCAAGTTTGCTCTACAAGCAGTGACTTCCTCTATAAGTGCCCATGGCTGCACTGGTCAGTGCTAACTCACTCCCAGCACTAGGTGGATGTGGCCAGATCCTGTGTTTCTGGTGTTTCAGAGTTCATTATTTACCTTTTGTGTTTGTGTTGGATGTTTTATAACTCCTCTGCTATCTACTGGTTTGGAATCAGGGCAAAATGGCCAATACTGCTGTAGATTCCTGTAGATTCTTCCCCATAGATTCTTCACCAAATGGAGTCTGCAACACCCTGCAGAGTCTGAACCATCCTGGACTCTGGGCTGTCTCAGCTGTTGTCTGTGCTCTGCCTGCTTGTGCTTGGCTGTCTCCCTCCTGTTTTTGATTGAACCAAACATTTTCTGGTGATCTTTGAAATTGTCTTCTGCTGGTAATCTGTTGCACTCCCAATATTTGTGGATTCTGCTAGTCTAATTCTATCTAATTAAGCTAATTCAGAGGCTGGATTTGCTAATTAGTCTGAGGGTTGTAGGAGAAGGTCAGAAAGAATCATGTGTCCTCTCTGCCATCTTGGTTCCACCCCTGGAAGTCCCTACTCCCTTTCCAGGGACTCTTAAATTATTTTTCCCTGATCTATTTCCAGTTCAGTTATTGCTATGAGATATCCTATACTTCTATTTTAAATTCTTTTTACTTAATTTTAATATTTCTTGTCATCTTAAAAAATCATTAGCTACTGTTTGTTTGTTTTAATTTTCAAGAAGTCTGTTGCTTGGGTAAGGCTTCTATCTCTTGTGCCAAGAATTTCCAGTTCTTTCATGTGCAGTTCTTAAATCTTTTCCATTTCTTTCCCTAGCACTCTTGTTTCTTTTTCTTTTCTTTCCTCTAGTATTCTTACCTTATTTATTCTATAATTTTTATTTCTTTCCCCTTCTGACTCTTACTTCATCTTTTCTGATAAATTGAATCCCAACTTTTGTTGTAGCTGGTTTTTCTTTCTTTCTAGGAGGTGTGCAAAGTCAGGCACTGGGGAAGAATTTAGTCTTAATGACTCTGATGTTTTAATCTTGCTTAACTTTTTGGGTTTAGTGCTCAGCCAGCCTACAGGAGAGGGTCTGTTCACTCATGACTAATTCAATCTCTTGAGAACTAATTCTGTCTCCCAGTGATGCTATAATAGTGGAGGAGAGGAGGTGACACTAACCCCATTTCTTCATGTGTACCACTCAGGGTAGTCTTACTCTCATATAGAAATTGTTTTATTCTTGTCCATAAAAGCAAATTACAATTTAAATTCTGCTGGCCTCCACATTGCTATGCTTTGTTAAGGAAACTCCTTTTGTCATTATTTTTTCCTGTCATCTTATCCAGTTTGAGAGTTGGGTAGTGGTACCTCAGAGTTGTCAGAATTTGCTTTTCTCTGATCAATAATGATTTATAGCACCTTTTCAAATGACTAGAAATGGTTTTAATTTCTTCATCTGAAAATGCCTGTTCATAACTTTTGACCATTTATCAACTGGAGAATAGGTTGAATTCTTATAAATTTGAGTCAATTCTCTATATATTTTGGAAATGAGGCCTTTATCAGAACCCTTGAATGTCAATTTTTCCCCCTTATATTGCTTCCCTTCCAATTTTGTCTGCATTGTTTTTGTTTGTACAAAACCTTTTTAACTTAATATAATCAGAATTCTCTATTTTGCCTTCAATAATGTACTCAAGTTTTTCTTTGGCCACAGATTCCTTCTTTTTCCACAGATCTGAGAGGTAAATTATCCTTTGTACTTCTCATTTGCTTATAATATTACTCTTTATGTCTAAATCAGGAACCTATTTTGATCTTTTCTTGGTATAGGGTGTTAAGTGTGGATCAATGCCTAGTCCTCTGCCATACAAATTTCCAATTTTCACAGCAGTTTTTGTCAAATAGTGTGTTCTTATGCCAAAAACTGGGGCCTTTGAGTTTGTCAAATACTAGATTTCTATAGTTATTGGCTATTTTGTCTGTCCTAGCATATTCCACTGATTGATTCCTCTATGTCTTAGCCAGTATCCAGCGGTTTTTGATGACTATTGCTTTATAATATAGTTTTAGGTCTGGCACAGCTAGGTCACCTCCAGTTGCTTTTGGTTTCATTAATTCCTTTGAAATTTTTGACCTTTTGTTCTTCAGATGATGTTCTTAATAATGAACCAGCTCTGCATTCCTGGTATAAATCCTACTTGATCATGGTGTATTATCCCAGAGATAACTTGCTGTAATCTCTTTGCTAATATATTAAGATTTAAGATTTTTGCTATAACAAGATTTTTTTTTAATAATCACGACAACTATCTACACCCAAAGAGAGGACTGTGTGTGGATCACAGCATAGCATTTTTTTACTTCTTTTGTTGTTTGCTTTAATTTTATTTTTTTCTCATTTTTCTTTCCTTTCTGATTTGATTTTTTCTTATGCAGAAAAATAATTGTATAAATACATATGCCTATATTGGATTTACATATATTAAAAAAAAAAAAAACAATCATGGCAACCATGAAAGGGTCACTCTCTGGCATGGCTATCACTGTGTACCTCACCATCTAACTCAATAATTACTTTGTTCCATAGCAGATTGGAGAGGACTCTCTCAGCTTTTTTGTCAGTAAAGTGATCAGAGAATTAAACATCCCAAACTCAAAAAAAAAAAACCAAAAAACAAGAAATAGGTCTCAAGCTCAAAACTCATTTTTCTCATTTTTGCATGAAAAAAAGATGTGGTTCACATGCAAAACAGAGGCAGTAGTTAATAGATTGTCCTGTCCAACATGAGGTTGCCACAAGACAAAGGGATATATGTATCTGTATAGGATCAGCACATAGAAAATCTGCATTTGATTCTCACTTGAAACAAGCTGCCTGTTCAACCAAGAATAAAGAAAACTCAAGTAGTAGGGCTCATTTCAGACTGGAATTGTTATTTAGATACAAATTGTGGAAAACAAGTTTGGTCAGATAAATATGTCACCTTTGATTATTGAAAGCTGCATGTACTAAAAACCATAAACAAAGAACCAGATCTTTGACAAATGGGTTATTAGAGCAGAACTTTTAAACAAGAGATGTGAGATGAATAATTTTTATTACATTAAATTTAAAAAGTGTTGCACAAACAAAATCAATGCAACCAAGATTAGAAGGAAAGAAGGAAACTAGGAGAGAAAGATTGTACCTCAAGTTTCTCTGATAAAGTTCTCATTTCACAAATATATAGAAAACTCTGTTAAAGTAAGAATATAAGTTATTTCTCAATTGGTGAATGCTCAAAGGATATGATGACAGTTTTCAAAAGAAGAAATAATTGCATTTTAGTCATTTGACTAAAATGCATTTTTCATATAATAAATATATAAATCTATAGTTTATAAATATATAATACAAAATATAGCAAATGCATTTCAGTCTTAACAAATGCTCTAAAGTGCTATTGATTAGACAAATTGCAAATTAAAACAATTCTGAGGCACTATCCTACAACTATCAGATTGGCTAATAAGATAGAAAAGGGAAATGACAAATGTTGGAGGGAATGTAGAAAAATTGACACACTAATACAGTCTTTTTTTTTTCCCCTGAGGCAATTGGAGTTAAGTGACTTGCTGAGGGTCACACAGCTATGAAGTTTTAAGTGTGTGAGACAAGATTTGAACTCAGGTCTTCCTGATTTCAGGGCTGGAGGTCTATCTACTGCACCATCTAGCTGCCCCTACTAATGCAGTCTTAATAGAATTGTGAACTGATACAACCATTCTGAAGAAAAACTTGTTGCTATGTCTTAGGGCTAAAAAACTATATACTCTGACCCAGAAATACTACCATTAATTCTGTCTGCCAAAACAAGAGTTTTGTTTTGTTTTGTGAGAAAAGGATCTGTTTATATTTTTAAAAATTATGACAGCTCTTTTTGGATGTGACAAATATTGGAAATGGAAGGGCTTTCCATTAGTTGAGGAAGAGCTGAACAAGATGTGGTATATGATTGAGATTCTCAGCAATATGATACAAGACAATTCTGAATGACTTTTTGTGAAAATGTTATTAACCTCCAGAGAAAGAAATGATGGAATATGAATACTTTTTTTAAAATTTTTTTTCTTTCCTGTATTCTTTTTTGCAACATGGCTAATATGGAAATACATTGTATATAGTTTAACATGTATATGTTATGAGTTCAAATGTTGGAGTTCTTATTCTTCTCACAACACAGCCGGTTTAGCTTAGGGCCCTCCGAATATCTCCAAATCCTTCTCTTGGAGCTCAGCTAGCTTTCTGGTGAGTCTTTCAGACCAGCTTGGTCTCAGTGGGGGGCATGCAGGAGCCCAGCCACCTACCACAGTGGTGTGAGATGAAGATGAATCTGGTTGTCCACTGAACTCTCACTCGTAGCTTTATCCTCTGAAAACTCTTCGTCTGCCACCAGAGTCGCTCCTCTCCAGTCCAGCTGAACTCTCTTCTGCAACCAGCCAGCCAAGAGGAAAAAATGTATTCTGCCATAGAGCCCTCATCGCTGGCCTTTTATCTGACTCTTCTGAGAGAATGGGATTATAGGTTTTCTCCCATAGTGCTCTCTGGCCCAACGAGCTTCAAGGGAGGTGTGAACTCATTGAACTCCAATGAGTAAAGGTGTGAACACGAGCCTTGTATTAATTAGTTCTACTTAGTACCTTGTTTCAGGTTCTGCCCAAAACATCTTCTTGTAAGATTAGATCAACTCTAATTAGTTAGCAGTTAGTAAGGATTCCAACATCTCCCCCTTTCTTTTGTTTTAAAACATAGGGGGTTTCTGAGGGGGTACACATAAATCCATCAATATGGGCCAGAACTTTGTAACAGATATACATGGTATACATAAATCCATCAATATGGGAGGCATTATACATAATTTACATAAGCACATAGCAATATAACACAGGCTAGTAGTAATGTAACAAATAACATGAATCATCCTGAAAATTTACACATGTCCATAAGTCCTAGAAACAGTCCAATAGGATTCCATTGTCCATTAGTTCATGTGCCAGGAATCTAATAATTCTTGTAAGCTCTGAAGTACTGCAAAAGGTCTCATCAACAATTTTTCACTTAAGGAATCCAATGATTCTCGCTGGTTTTTCAAGAACTAAAACAGTTTCATCTCGTGTTAGGAAATCCAATGATTCCTGAAGATTTTAAAAGTCTTTTTAACAGTCTCTTTGTCAGCTATGCTCTTTCAATGGTGAGCACAATCAGCAACAGAACCACCCGATATTTCTTGGGTCTTCTCCTTTGTTTCAAGGGTCTGCTCCATCTCTCTGCGATGGACAAGGCGAATGCGGCTTGTCGGCACCCATCTGATTCCTTCTCCACATGTAGAGATGCAAGCAAATCCTCTCCCCCAAGCAGTTAGCCTATCTGGTCCCTTCCATTCACCACTTTCTGGATCTCTCCACATCACCTGGCGATTATCTAAAGATAGTGGAGCTGCTCGCACTGGGCACTGCTCTTCTGGTGGGTTATAAAACCTGTCTGCTGGAGCCAGTGCATCTTTATCAAAGATTAAAAAATTAATGGTATAGAGAACTAAATTTAGAAGTTCTCTAGGGTTACCCGTGGCTCCCCCTTTCTTTTGTTTTTGGAGGAGTGTCTTAATGTCCCTGTTTCTTTTTTCTACTATTGCTTGACCTCCCCAGGAGCTAAGGGTGCCTGTCTCTGGGCCCTGTAGAGTCTATGGACTTGGTTCAGTGTATTGTTCCTTTGGCATGATGGAGATCTGCTAAATCCGTGAGGGGCAGGTCCCACTCCCTTTCTCACTCTCTTCCCAGAAGCTAGGGGCGATTTAAGAGTGTATTCTGGATGTCTTCCAGGACTTGACGGTAAAGCTCATCTCTGGATTTCAGTCCATCGATATGCACTACATCCACACCATTGTTATCCATCTCCTGCCTGTATTTCTGGTACATGGGCCAAATATGGCCATCAAAGAGACCCGGAGGGTCAGGAACTTTATAGTTGCGGGTACTTCTTCTTCTCTTGCATTCCTCATATGGAACAGCCAAAAAGTAACGGCGACTGTACAAATCCAGCAAGGGCTTGTAACTATAGAGCAAGAAGCCTTCCAGGATGAGGATGTGGGTATCATCGGAGTTGGATTCCTGGGAGTTCTGTTGGATGTTGATCCCATGGGTGCGGGCAAACTTCATGGGGTTGTTTAGCCATGCCAGGACTGTGTTCAACATGGCCTCCATGTCCAAAGATTCCAGCACGTCCCATTGCTTAAAGCCGTCTTCCCCGACTTCTATTTGATCTTGTGGCTTGTAAAAGTCATCCTGGTGGATCACACAGCAGTTTGGTAAGGTTTTGATGAGTCTATTGGTCAGTGTAGTTTTTCCTCCGTTGGTCATGCCTCCAATGCCAATGATGTACTTCATCTTCTGTTCCCTCTGTGGGTGGGGAGTGGTGGTGGAGACGGGCTGGGATGGCGCCAGGGGAAGGGGAGTGGGAGGCGACCCTAATTTCTGGGTTGAAGGGTCTTTTCCACTGGAATCAGGATCGTAGCTTTTCCACTGAAATCCACTGAGGGGGTCTGTTAGCCCCACGTTGGGCGCCAAATGTTATGAGTTCAAATGTTGGAGTTCTTGTTCTTCTCACAACACAGCCGGTTTAGCTTAGGGCCCTCCGAATATCTCCAAATCCTTCTCTTGGAGCTCAGCTAGCTTTCTGGTGAGTCTTTCAGACCAGCTTGGTCTCAGTGGGGGGCATGCAGGAGCCCAGCCACCTACCACAGTGGTGTGGGATGAAGATGAATCTGGTTGTCCACTGAACTCTCACTCGTAGCTTTATCCTCTGAAAACTCTTCGTCTGCCACCAGAGTCGCTCCTCTCCAGTCCAGCTGAACTCTCTTCTGCGACCAGCCAGCCAAGAGGAAAAAATGTATTCTGCCATAAAGCCCTCATCGCTGGCCTTTTATCTGACTCTTCTGAGAGAATGGGATTATGGGTTTTCTCCCATAGTGCTCTCTGGCCCAATGAACTTCAAGGGAGGTGTGAACTCATTGAACTCCAATGAGTAAAGGTGTGAACACGAGCCTTGTATTAATTAGTTCTACTTAGTACCTTGTTTCAGGTTCTGCCCAAAACATCTTCTTGTAAGATTAGATCAACTCTAATTAGTTAGCAGTTAGTAAGGATTCCAACATGTATAATCTATAGCAAAATACTTGCTTTCTCAAGAAAAGGCCAGGAAAGGGAGGAGAGAAAGGAATTTGGAATGTCAAAATAACAAAAAAAATGAATGTTAATGATTTTTGACATTTGATTGAAAAAAATAAAATAAAAACATTCTTTAAAATGTTTTGAAATGGAAATATAATGGGCTGAGGCTTGAGATGATGCACTGAGGTCCCAAGTACATGAGGCTAAATAGTAATTGGACCATACTCTATTAATATATAAGCTTGGAGAAAGAATGGCCCCCGCCCACTCTTTGTGCAAGTCCTGATGTGTTGTATAGAAATGATGATTTTGGTGGGTGGAGGCAGGGGAGTGGAAAAGGAAGGGGAGGAGAAACTGCTTGCTTTTGCCATTGTGAAGACCTTTCAGCTCAGATTCCCTCTCTGTTAGCTGGCTTCCTGTCGCAGCTGCCCATATTGCTATCGCAATCTTTCTTGACTATATTTGCTATCACAATCCTTATTCACCTCTTCACTTCACAATAAAGATTGAAGATTTTTCCCTTAAACTGAATTCCTGACTCTGGCTGATTTTAAATACACGGTCATTACAGGGAAAAAAAAAAGAATTCTTTTTGTTTGATTATATTGAGTTTGCCTTACTTGACTAGGGCAAGATTCTAACCAAAATTCCTTTCAACATCCCACTTCAATTGATGTCTTCAAGACATTTTATAGGATCATGGAATGAGGGGGACTGTTAAGAGACTTTAAAGTCAGCTTATACAACCATTTTATTTAGACAATGAGAAGGTCAGAATGTGGAAAATCCTACTGAGAGATTGTGTCTCTGCTAGGTGGGGGAAACAATGTTGTCTTTTTGAGAAAACATCTCCCACAAATTCAGGCTAACGACTTTTTCTGCCTATAGAAACTGAACACCCTCATCTGGCTACATTTGTATCGAAAATTCATTCAAAGCAGTCACAGTGTAACTTTGGATGGGAAGACAGGAAGCTGAGAGGCCTGGGAGAGGCTGATGTGGAAGAGGGCTTCAGGTCAGCCTGCAATGACACTTGAGCAAACCTGAGGTGGGAGAACATTTTTGTCAGGAGAGGATGGCTGAAAGGACTCAGAGTACTTTGTGAACAGGACAGCCTAATGCAGTCAGCTGGAGATTATATAAGGTCATATATACTCAGTATTTTTCAAACCTTTAAATGCGAAGCAAACATTTGCTACTTTTATTATTCTTCATGAGAAAAGAGGCTAGGAAAGAGTAAGGCTGTGAAAAACTTGAGATTGATTTAGACTTGATCCCAAAGCTAATGAGGGAAGCTCAAGATCTTTCTGAGTGGGAGGTGGTGACACATTCAGATGTACTTTAGAAATATCTTTCTAATTTGGGGATATGTGGAAGGGCTTGAGTTGGAGAGACCAATTAGGAGACTAATCAAATATCCCAGGTGAGAGATGATGAAGGTCCAAATTAATGGTCCTGGAAGGTTTTGCAAATGCTTGCTAATGTCTAGTGTACAAAAATGAGGAATTGGAGAAACTGGCAGAATAGTAATCTTTGAAGGAAAGAGACCACAGAGAAGCACCAGAAGAGAAGGTGATGAAAGATAGTTTGGGGATCATGGCAGTTGGTACTGAGAGTGGTTGATTGCAGTAGGTTGCTGCCTGCCTTGATGTCCTTCCTCTTACCAGGAAGGTTCAGGGTGAACAAAATGGATGAGGGCCAGTGATGGCTGCTGCCTTCCCCAACCCCAATATGAGTTCATGGAAGAAAGAAATTATCCCTGATGAGGACAGTGCTATTAACTCCTGGTGCAGCTTATAGAAAGGTAATTGTTTTAGAAACATTTAATTACCCTTGAATTCACTCATGGATTTTGGGATTTTTTATAATAATAGGTAACAATATCTACTCTTTATATAGAACTATAAAATTTGTGATGCTCCATACACACATTCATTTGATAATGAATTGTAAGTGCAGCAGGAGACCTAAGATCCCATCTCTGGAGCTGTGGTTGATTCTGTAGGTGTGCCAGAAATTATTCCTCTCTGTTATACTGGATTCCCTGCTTGGTGCTGCTGCAAGATGGACCTGGATCACCTTCGTATCCTGTACTGAACAGAACTCCTGGGCTGGCTCCAGAACAGAATTGGAAATCTCAGGCAGGCATAGAACCAACCCCAATCTTTCCTAGATGGGAATTAGAGCTAACATCTGTGCAGTTGTGATCAGTGATGAATGAGAATGCCTTAGTCATGCTGGGACTTGTGTCCTCCAGGAGGCATCAGCAAAATACAAAAGGCTCTGTTTCCCATCATCTACCCAGTACTAATCCAGATAGAGGTAGATGGAAACTCTCTTCCACATTAGATCCTTCTCGAGTATTTCTAAGGACAGCTGCTGATCTCCAGTAGAGCCCGGGGCACCTGAACCTCTCTAAAGGAGAATATGAATACAACCTGTGGGAAAGTGACCTTGGCTCTCTGGAAAGATCAGGGAATACCCAGAGAGCCTGCCTTAGTCTTTTAGACCAGAGAGAGGGAAGAGGAAGGAAGGGGTATGTGTGTGTGTGTGTGTGTGTGTGTGTGTGTGTGTATGTGTAGGGGGAGATCTCCATAATGAACCCCAGAATGATACTGTAATACAGAGCCCCTAAAGCTCTCCCACTTCTTACCTGACTGAACACCTCTTAAGGGCCTCTCCCCAGATGGACAGGGAGTAGGGACCTCCCTCAAACACTTACACTAGCAGAGCCTCAAAGCCGAGGAGCCAGTGCCTTGGGGGAGTGTCTTGCCAGCTTTTACTCTTCCTAGCAAAGCAGAGGAAGACAGAGAACATTGTTGAGGTATCAGATACATGTGGTGATGTCTCCTCTGAAAGGATTCAGGCCCAGATAGTATCCAAGCCAAGCACAGGCCTTTAAGGGGATTTAAGCCCTCAGTGGCCAACTGGAATCAGCAGCCCAGTAAAGCAAGACTAAGATTTTTATAGCACTAATAGTGCTGATTACATCACAAGATATTTACATTTTGAGGTTATAGGAGGAGTTTGCTAACATGAGGAAGTTCTAAATCCTTGATGGAATTGTGCAAGTGGTTCCCAGAATATATACAGAAAAGCCCTTTTGGGGCAGTATTAATTCTTGCTAATGACAGAATAGCTAGCATAGGTTTGACCAAGGACAACAAAGAAGTGGAATTTCACAGGAGCCATGTTGGGGGAAAGATTTATTTAGGGTTGTGGTCCAGTGGCTTCTTCTGCATCATGTTAATGCTACTTTCTTATTGGCTGGTTTCTATGTTGTGTTTTGTGGTAACCATTATGTGGAAAACTTGTCATTACAGAATATGCTGGCCTGCTCATCGTTCTACTGAGACACATGATTAATTATTTCTGTGGCATTCTAGGCTGGGGGGCAACAATCAGAATCCCATCAGAGTCAAATGATCTTTATCTGAATTAAACCTTTGCTACTTACTACTTGTGGTGTTAAGTAGTGCCTTAAATTCTGGGCTTAGATTTCATTCTCTATAAAGTGAGGTGGTTGGAACAAATTGTCTGTTAATCCCCTTTCAGCTCTGGGATGTTGTTTTTACCTTCCCTGGGAGAAATCCCACCAAGACTATTGGCCTAGGAATATCTTTTCCCACGTAAATTTTTGTGAGATTTTTCAGTCTTTGCTAATGTGAGAAATGAATGGGGAATTATTTTACACAGTTATGAAAATTAAATTGGAGAAGTGTAACTTAAATTAGAAAATTGCAAGTCACCAAAAAAGTAACAAGCTTTGGAACTTTTCCATTTGAATGGGAACCCTTTGAACTTTGTCTGGTCAGGTTATCTTGACCATAAGAATGTAACTCATGCAGTGCTAGGACTGGCTCATCTAATTAGGGCTGGTAGCCTCAAATTGAAAAAAAGATTCTTTTGGAATTTTCCCTCTTATTTTTCAGGTTTATCTTTCCCATAGGAATGTAGACTCTTTGGGGGCAGGCACTGGTTGTGTAATGAGAGGTAGAGATTCACATTCTATAATATCTGTAAAACTTAATTGATAGAGAATTGGGGGAGGGAATTGGATAGGATAGGACAGGATAGGAAATAGAACATTGTCTTTATTATTCCAAAAGTGTGTCTACTAACTTTAGGCCCCAATTCTTGTAAGAATGTAAAAGAAATCTTTTCTGCACTCATCAGTAAGTCAGTGAAATTCTTACATATTTTATTTTTTACAGATGGGGGTTCTGTCCAGGATCCAGACTTCATTAGTTGGGAACATGTCAAAGCATGAGAAGATGTATCCTTTTGATTTCAGTGATCTAGTGCATTGTCACCTGTTATGGGCCAGAACTTGAAACGAGGTACTAAGTCAGTGGAATTGATAGAGACAACAGTTAGTTAATTTAGCATGGTTCAGTATGATTGATTTACTCTTACAACAAATAATGGTTTCCTCATGATATAATGATTGGTGTATACTCAGTGTGGGGCATATAAGCAAGAAGCTCTCAAGGTCAAAAAGACAATGCACTAACTCTCAGAGCCTCATCCAGGATTCAGTCAGGGAGATTCAGAAGCCAGAGAAGGCAGGTGGGAGCCCAAGGTCTCTAAACGAAGGCCAGACTGAAAGGCTGTCTAGAAAGCTGCCCAGCCACAGAAAGGAGATAATAAAGGATCTTTCTATAAGAAAGCTAACCAGGCCGCAGGAAAGGAGACAAGACTTGGAAAGAGACAATAAAGGATTTGGACTTTAACCCCTAGCTGCATTTGTGGTGATTACTGAACTGAAATGAAGGCTGCTTCTAGAGACCCCAAGAAAACCTCAACAGAGAAGATTACATTTTAGAGAGAATATTATGACCCCCACTCATAGACGTTTCAAGATCCTAGGACCATGTAGGTGAGTAATGTGTGGGATAGTGGTGACCACAAAAACAATCAGAGACTCAGAGTAAGAAAAAGCTAAAAGGAATTTATTATGATCTCTGGAGAAAGGGCATCTCCTAACCAGTTGAGTGTCAGTTAAAGGAGTACAAATCATAAACTGCAAAACACAAGATTAAATAGAACAGAAATGCCCTCCCCCTTGACCTTTTCTCCCATTTTTTTGGGGGGGAATTCAGGCTTATACTCTAAACATGGAAATCTATCCCCAAAACAAAAGATTAAATTGCCTTTAAAATAAGTTCTTAAAAGCTAATTTAAATGGTGGGAAACAGAAAGGGATGAACAAATGCAGCTTTTTAGCTATAATTCAACTTGTTATTGCAAAATTTCAGGTCATTATTAGGACATAGTTTAAGGGTATATTCCCATGACTGAGTCTTCCCTCAGTTTACTCCATTCAGTAAGACCAGAATCCAGAATCCAGAGAATTAGGAAGGGAAAAAGAAAGTAGGTTCCATGGTAAACAGGCAACTCTGTGCAAAGGCCAAAGATAAGGAAGTGGCCTATCTAGTATTGCATTTAGTAGTCTGGCGATCTTATGTGGGCCTGAAGTCTCAAATAAGTAAGATGAGAAATTTATTAGCATCAGGAAATAAAAGGTAACAAGAGAATGCCTGTGGATATTCCTCAAACTAGTTAGTTCAAAGGAAAAGGATGTCAGGAATTCTAGGTTGAGTAAATGTTAAAGAGCTGTCTGTGATTACAGTTTGAAAGATTTCCACATCAGAGTGCAGAAAGGATCTGCACAGGGATACTTATAAGAAACTCGGGAAGAAGGAGTAAAAAATGTGGAGCTCTGAAAGAGATACTCTTCTAAGGAACAACTCTGTACTAGAGAAAAAGAAGAATTTAAAAGCTGTGTGTGTGTGTGTGTGTGTGTGTGTGTGTGTGTGCGCGCGCACGCGCTCGTGCACTTGGGAGCTTGCGATCTTCTATGCTTTTCTTTCAATCAGCTGAATTACAAAGCAAAATATCTGACCATTTAGCACTTAAAAAGTGCTTACTTTGTGCCTCTGTGTTGTGTTTCTGTTTGCCTGTGGGGCACCTTGATTTAAAATAAGTTGAATTTTTCTTCAAAGTTAAACATCCAAGTTTCAGCCTCTGAACTGCTCTCCGTTGGAGAGAAATGTCCAGACTTGCTCTTTGAGATGGTATGTCCAATCCAGCCTCTCTGAAGAATGACAGGCTCTCTTAAACCTTCACCCCATGCCCCAGAGTCAGCCTCAGTTTTTCTCCAGATGGGTCCCTGCATCCCCCATCTCCAGAATCTTAAATTCTTTTCACAGAACTCTGGTCTCTGTAGAAGGGTGTGATCTATCTCAACATGTCTTGGGAAAATCTAGGAAAATACACTTTACTTTTCCCCTTATGTTCTCATTTATGAGAAATGAGGAATGAGATACTTTAACAGTGATGGGGTTTCCAGGCCATTGTCACAGGTTTTCCTGATCTCCAGGTGAAGTTTTTGGCTAAAAAATGAATTGATTCCACAGAGAAGCTACCCACTGGTAGCCCATCAGGTCAGTTCCAGATAGGAATTAGCAAAGTTTTGGTTAAGCAAGCTTTGATTATATTTTAAGTTTCTATGGCCCAGAGCTAGAGAGTCATCTCCAGATAAATTTGAGGGACTAATCAATAACGGGTGGTAATTCTGTCCCAAGGCTAAGATCTCCAATTGCCTTGTAGGTGGAGATTATTATGGGAGTTTCCCCAATGAATAAAAGGGTGGGTTTGCTCCCAAAAGTCAGGAAGGGTTGAGATTTAGGATTTTTCCAACCCAGGTCCACCTTCCCCTCCAAAAAATCAGGGGGATACAGTTCCTATTATATCACCTATGCTAGCAGTAAAATATGACCATCTACATGGGTTTGGAGGAGATTACAAAGTTTGGGGTGAGATGGGAGACATTGCCATTTTGTTCCCAGGTGTCAGACTCTATCTCAGGTCTCAAATAGTTTACTGCCATTTCAGAAATTTTGGGGAATCTATGAGAGTGGAGTTTATGAGAAAAGAAAAGAAGTTTATCTGAAAAACATAACCTAAATTTCTGAGTTTAAATTTAAATTGTGTAGATTAGGATTACTTTCAATTGATGCATTCGAAAAGATTTTAAAAATATGTGTGCACTAATATTAAAGTATTATTGTTGAGGTGTGAGAAATGAGGGTTGAGAGATCCCCTGGCTGGTGCCATCGGCTTTGCAAAATAATTCGCAGTCCCAAATGAATGGAGGCAAGGTTTGTGGCAAAAATGGTTTTATTACACTGAGAAATAACTTCCCAGAGGACCAGTTACAAAGGGACGAGCAAAGGTAGGGGTTTTTGCCAAAATGGGCTTACACTGAGAAGAAACAACTTCTCAGTGGGGATTTTTAGCAAAGTGGGGTTTCACCCTTTGATTATATTGAGTTTTTGTGGCCTGGAGCAAGGGAATAGTCTCCAGATGAATTTGAGGGATTAATTTTCAACTCAGTAAAGGGTGGTGATTATGCCCAAGGTCAAGATCTCCAATTGAATTAAAAGTGGGGATCTTTATGGGAGTTTTCCCTATGACTAGGAGGATGGATCCCCTCCCAGAGGCCAGAAGGGGTTGAATTTTTAGGGTTTCTTTGATCCAAGTCTATCCCCCCCAAAGCTCAAAGGGACACAGTACTAGAAATTTAAATCTGTATTGGATTTATTTTAAGCCAAAATAAAACTGAGCAGTAAAGATTCTCTGGTAACTTACCTAAAGAGGTCACATGTTTGTATACTGTGCAATTTGTAAAAAATATTTAAAATTCTGTCAGCCCCACTGGACATGTAGTATATGTTTTGTGTGATTTTGCTCAAAATTATCTAAATGTCACCTACATTCTGAACCTTTGTCTTGCTTTTCCCCTTTAATGGAGCAATATACACAAAGGGTAGCATTTATAAAATTTTATGGAAGGTTTTAAAAGAAGGAGTTAAAAATAAGGAGCAAGAAAGGTTTATTGTAAAAGCAATTGATAAGATTGAAAGGGCAATAAGAAGCTTGTATTAGTGATGGGGGTGCAGCTTCTAAAAATATAGCAGCAATCCTGAGGCTCCCAAGACCTTAGGAGAGCTATTGCTCTAACAATCAGTTTGTCAATGATCCTAAAGTCTTATGGCTTTAGGAACACTATAGTATAGTCCTAGAAACTTTGCTTTCTGCCAGATAACAATCTATTGGTCAGTAATAACAGAATTTCTGAGACAAATAGTGAGGTATAAACCAGACCATTCCTCAGTTCTACCTTGGGCCATAAAATTAGCATCCAGCGACAGGAAGAACCAGATCTCTCTGTCTTTTCCTATAAATTTGTCTTCGTGCTCTTGGATCTTAACTTCAGCTTCAATTTAGTCAGCTTCAATTGACTAAATACAGAGGTCCTCAAACTTTTTAAATAGGGGGCCAATTTACTGTCCCTCAGACTGTTGGAGGGTCAGACTATGGTAAAAAACAAAAACTTTGTTTTGTGAGCCTTTAAATAAAGAAACTTCATAGCCTTGGGTGACAGTAATAACTGTCCTCAGGTGCTGCATCTGGCCCGCAGGCAGTAGTTTGAGAACCCCTGGAAAACAATAGTTTTATTTTAGTTCAGTTGGCCTTGGAAAGTAAAGGCATAGTCTACCCTTCCCCAGTGAATGTGGCTGTTTCTTAACTCAGACACGAGCCTTTCCCCTAGAGGAAGAGAGGGGTGGAGTAAGGGGAAAAACAAACAAACAAACAAACATTTGCTTCCCCCTTGCCCGGGGCTCATCTCTAGCCTTTGCTGACTAATTGAAATTACTTCCCTTATTAGAAGGGCTAATAGCTCTTACCTCAAATCTGGTGAACATCTACTTTGATAGGAGGTCATATTAGGCATTCTAATGCTTAGTAATGCAGGGAATTTTTGAGATAAGTTTGTTAAATTTCTGGTTAACTGTAAATTCTCTTAAAATGGTTATTTCAAAGCTTTTTACTTCCATCAGGATCTCTATCTATTTTCAGCAACTTATTTAACTTTTAAGACAACATGGTTTCATTGTTCAATGAATATGATATATAGCTTTCTAAAAATAGAATTTTAGCCTGACAGTCCTGCTATTAGTTTTGACTGTGCCCTGCAATCATACATAAAAAGAGAAGATGTTATGGGCCAGAAATCTGAACTTGAAACAAAGGATTCTTACAAGGTACTAAGTGGAATTGATGAGACAATGGTTTGGTTCAGTATGATTGATTTAATCTTACAGCAATTAATGGTTTCCTGTAACATTCTCTTCTCTAAAATATAGTCGTTTTCTGTTGGCAGGTTTCTTGGGGGGCTTCTGGAAGCAGCCTTAGTTTCAGTTCTGTGTAATAATGTAATGGGGGACAAACTGATCAAGACAGAGATTAGAAACCAATTTAATAGTTTATTAAATGGAGAGATATACTGGGACCAAATGGATCTTGGTCCCAGGGCTGGGCAAGACTATCATTTCAAAGAATCCAGCCCTAAGTATCACAGAGCAAACTTTTTTATAGGATAACAAGAACAATAACATAATGAGGGAGGTACCTGGATGGGGATAACCTAATGGGGGGAGGCACCTAGGATGACACAATGGAGGGAGGTACTGGAGAGGTTACTGATATTCTAATGACATCTTAAATGGATAAACTTTTATCCTTTCAACATTAAGAAGGAATGACTATAACCTAAAGATATAAAACCTTTATCTCATCAACCATTTAAGAGGGAATGATTATAGCCTGGGGTTTTGGGGCAGAGCAACTGAGGTAGACCTTTATCTCATCAAACATTAAGAGGGAAAGGTTATAACCTGAGGCAGAGTAACTAAATAGGACAATTAGGGAATCAGGACATCAAAAGGGAACTGTGGCACAACATTCCACACACTCTCTCTTCTAACTATTCAAATCTTTGAATTACCTTCCTCTAGAAGGTCTCAGCACCATAATTTTGAACAACCCTATGTAAAATAAATGGACCAAATAAAAATCAAAATAAAGCTAGAACAATTCAAGGACTTATGGCAAGGGCAAGTCTTTCCCTGATAACCTCAGAGTTAATCAGAAATACATAAAGTTCCTTATTTCAATCATGTCAGATCTTCTGCAGGTGGGGAGCATATGGATAATTTACTACGAGTTAGGTCTGTGGTCATTTGTACATGTCTCTGCCTCTGCTTACAGAGCAGCAGGGCTCAAGACAGTTGTGCTGCCCATTCAGAGGGGCAACCTGCTCCAGGGAAGAAGGGTGAGGCTTGGAGTAGCTCCACCTGTCCCTTCCCAGAGGAACAGACAGGGCTGCAGAAAGGATCACATTTCTGAGCAGATTATGCACAGTTAGACCAAGGCAGGCAAACCCCAAACTTTTAGAGGCCCGATATCAACTACAAGGTCTTTTTGAGTACGCTGAAATATTAATTAAGGACCTGGGATAACAGGAGTGGAGAAACAGATCAGAGAGACTGACAGTTCCAATACAGATATCCAATTTCTGGTTATTTCTAAAAAATAATCCCCAAAACTGAGTGTGCCAGGACAATTCCAACAGAATAAGGGATTTCAAAGTTAAAGCACAACCAGCAAATCATGGTCTAGTAAATTTGAGCAAGGAGTAAAAAATGAAAAGGACTGTTTAAAGGATTTCCAATTAAATCTGAACTAGTAGGATAGGGGGTAGGGCAGAAGTGCCTAAGAAAATATACCAGTTTCTCCAATGTCCTATTTCTTCCTCCCTTTTTTTTTCTCAGAAAGGAATTATCAAATAACCATCCCAATATAAATCATATACATATGCATATATGTAACAGACTAAAAGTCCCTCAAACATAACAGCAATAGTTACACAAGTTAAACAATTTCCATCCCAAGTCTTAAACACAGTAATACAGTTAAAATTCTAACAATTCAACCACTTTCCTACTCCCCCATATCAGTCCAAATTACATCAGGAGAAGGGGTGATGGTTCTCAAAAGCTGCTTCCTGATGAAAATGGGCGAAGATGCTCAGTCCAGAGAGGGGGAGCTGTTTGTTACCTATAATTATAACATTGTTAATTATGCTTTAAATCCAGCTCTGCTGGACATGTGGGTTTTATGGAATTCCCCCACCCACCCACCCACTGATTTCTGCTACTTTAAATGTTGGCTAAATTAGGGATCTTTTGTAAAGATTTAAACTCGCCCCCTACTGCTGTTACTTCAGTTATTGGAGCATCTAATTAGCCTGGAGTGAAACAGGCTGACAATCAGCGTGCTGACAATCAAAGCTTGATCTAGGTCCCAGAAGCAAGTCAATATATCTATAATTTGACCAAATCTAGAAACAAAAACAAATCCAACAAAGAAAAGTTAGAACAGTCTGAGATAGAAAGACTAGTCCACAAGGACTGTTACAAGATGTAGCCTCTCATTAGTTATAAACCTTAAAAAAAAACAAAAAAAACAAAAAAAACAAAAAAACTTGAATATCCAGACACGATGACCAGACTAAATACTTATTTGCTCAAGTATTTAAGATATAATGATTACAGATAACCAGATTGGAAACAGCAAGGTATGACAAAATTGAATTAACAATTTCTCATTGACCATTGCTCTGATCATAGAAATCAGTTACAGGAGGAAAAAAAATGCAGTGACATATTAACTACAAACCCAAGAAATTTTACCTCCAGTAACAAATCCTAAACAGATAATTTACCATAACCTTATATTTATACAAATCAGTTTGCTGCTTTTAGCCAAGAATCAGGTAGCTACAATTTGATAAAAAATGTCTGGAACAGTTTAGAGGGAGGGGGGAGGAGAGGATTCCATGTGATTGCCCTTCCCCCCACTCCACCTTCCAAGAGAGGGGTGGGGGAGGGAAATAGAACTAAATTTCACTCCAGGCTAATTAGATGCTCCAATAACTGAAGTAACAGCAGTAGGGGGCGAGTTTAAATCTTTACAAAAGATCCCTAATCTTTGCCAGCATTTAAAGTAGCAGAAATCAGTGGGTGGGTGGGGGAATTCCATAAAACCTACATGTCCAGCAGAGCTGGATTTAAAGCATAATTAACAATGTTATAATTATAGGTAACAAACAGCTTTAAATTTCCAATAATATAAAACTGCTTTTCCTATCTCATTTCAAATAATGAAACAGCATAGTTTCTTTTTCTCCTTCTGGCCCCATGTGGCCATTATTCCCAATGGACTTCTCCTAAGCTCCAACTTGGCCAAAATTGAAGTTTTCAGAAAAGTCAGATTCTTTTTGCTACATACTTTACCTAATTAGAGGCACACAACCCCTTTCAGGCAAGTTAACAGAACTTCTTTAACAAGCTATTGTTCCTTTAAATCTTATACTTAAAGATAACCAATTCTAGTCTGCATAGCCAACAATAAAATTTATTTCCCACAATTTTAAAACTGCCCTTAGCTAGGAAGGAAGGTAAGAAATTATTTGTAAACAAATGCAGACAAGATTAGAAGGGAAACAATAAACTGGGAAAACATTTTTACAGTCAAAGGTTCTGATAAAGGCCTCATTTCCAAAATATATAGAGAATTGACTCTAATTTATAAGAAATCAAGCCATTCTCCAATTGATAAATGGTCAAAGGATATGAACAGACAATTCTCAGATGAAGAAATTAAAACTATTTATAGACACATGAAAATATGCTCCAAATCGTTATTAATCAGAGAAATGCAAATTAAGACAACTCTGAGATACCACTACACACCTATCAGATTGGCTAGAATGACAGGGAAATGTTGGAGTGTTGGAGGGGATGTGGGAAAACAGGGACACTGATACATTGTTGATGGAATTGTGAATATATCCAGCCATTCCGCAGAGCAATTTGGAACTATGCTCAAAAAGTTATCAAACTGTGCATACCCTTTGATCCAGGAGTGTTTCTACTGGGCTTATATCCCAAAGAGATACTAAAGAAGGGAAAGGGACCTGTATGTGCAAGAATGTTTGTGGCAGCCCTGTTTGTAGTGGCTAGAAGCTGGAAAATGAATGGATGCCCATCAATTGGAGAATGGTTGAGTAAATTGTGGTATATAAACGTTATGGAATATTATTGTTCTGTAAGGAATGACCAGCAGGATGGATACAGAGAGGACTGGCAAGACTTACATGAACTGATGCTAAATGAAATGAGAAGAACCAGGAGATCATTATATACCTCAACAATGATACTGTATGAGGATGTATTCTGATGGAAGTGGATCTCTTCGATAAAGAGATCTAATTTAGTTTCAATTGATCAAGGATGGACAGAAGCAACTACACCCAAAGAAAGAACACTGGGAAATAAATATAAACTGCTTGCATTTTTGTTTTTCTTCCCGGGTTATTTATACCTTCTGAATCCAATTCTCCCTGTGCAACAAGAGAACTGTTTGATTCTGCACACCTATATTGCATCTAGGATATACTGTAACCTATTTAACATGTATAGGACTGCTTGCTATCTGGGGAAGGGGGTGGAGGGAGGGAGGGGAAAAATCGGAACAGAAGTGAGTGCAAGGGATAATGTTGTAAAAAATTACCCTGGCATGGGTTCTGTCAATAAAAAGTTATTAAAAAAAAAGAAAAAGAAATTATTTGTAGCCAGATGTCAATATCAGGATACTGATCTGGATGGCCAGGTTCACCAGTAACTATCTGGTGCACTGCTTGTACTATTTCTTTATCATATATTCCTTCTGCTGGCCATCCAAATGGCATCTTAAAAAGACAACCCAGTAGTGTCCGGTTCGACACTAATCAAGAACCAAGCCAAATGGTGTCTTTAAAAGGACACCCCAGTAGTGACAACCACATCCGGTTTGACACTAATCAAGAACTAAGCCAAATAGTGTCTTAAAAAGGATACCCCAGTAGTGACAACTGTGTCCAGTTCGACATCTAATCAAGACCAAGCCAAATGGTGTCTTTAAAAGACACTCAGATTTATACTCTGGAATGCCCAGAGTAGTGCCAACTGGCACACAGAACCAGATGTGTCTTAGGAGACACTCAGGTAGTGCCAACTGCATCCAGTACGACACTATTTCTCAGAATTTTAACCTGTTGGTGTCCTGTTATTCTGAGAACTCAGGTATTAGCACAAACACGTATCAGACCAAGTGTCTAGGAGACACAAAACCAGAGGGTATTATCCAGCATCCTGAATAATAACCTTCTCAGAATTCAATGCCCATCATTGTCAGAATTCTAATATTCTGAGAATCCAAGTATTAACACAGATAAACAAAAACAAATCAGATTGGACTTACTCTCTCCTGGCCAAATCGAAAGTATCCACTGTTGGGTGTGGCCACAGCTGGTGAACTGCTCTCTTTTCTAAGAAAAGAAAACCCAGATCCCCAGCTGTCTTCCAGGCCCAAAGTGGAGACTTGAAATGTCTCTAACCCCTAGTCGCATTCTCAGTTCTCAATATCTCAATGGGACCTCCAAAATGTAATGCTGGAGAAACTGAGCAAGACAGAGATTAGAGACCAATTTAAGAGTTTATTAAGTGGAGAGATATACTGGGACCAAATGGATCTTGGTCCTAGGGCTGGGCAAGACTATCATCTCAAAGAATCCAACCCTAAGTATCACAGAGCAAGCTTTTTTTATAGGATAGCAAGAACAATGACATAATGAGGGAGGTATCTGGATGGGGATAACCTAATGGGGGGAGGCACCTAGGATGACACAATGGAGGGAAGTACTGGAGAGGTTACTGATATTCTAATGACATCTTAAATGGATAAACCTTTATCCTGTCAAACATCAAGAAGGAATGACTATAACCTAAAGATATAAAACCTTTATCTCATCAACCATTTAAGAGGGAATGATTATAGTCTAGGGTTTTGGGGCAGAGCAACTGAGATAGACCTTTATCTCATCAAACATTAAGAGGGAAAGGTTATAACCTGAGGCAGAGTAATTAAATAGGACAATTAAAAAAACTAGGTCAGGACATCAAAAGGGAACTGTGGCACAATAATGATCACCTCAAATGCAGCCAGCTGTTAAAAATTAAGATGCTTTATTGTCTCTTTCAAAATAGCCTGTTAGTTTTCTGAGAGGCCTATCTCTCTCCTTGGTTCCGAGAGCTCTTGCCACTGGTCCTTTGTCTCTTCCAGTTTCAGCCTCTAGCTCTCTCTGAATCCAAAGCCTCCAGCCAGCACAAAGGTGGAAAATGAAATGAATCTGTCTTTCCTCCGAGAGTGGACTTCTCCTCTAGGACTGGTGTCAGGATCTTCCTGGTGGCTGGCCTGGACTCCTATACTTCCCCTACTAAGACCACTAAGGCCAGACTGAAAGGCTTTCTAGAAAGCTGCCCAGCCCCAGAAAGGAGATAATAAAGGATCTGGACTATAAGAAAGCTAACCGGGACCCAGGAAAGGAGACAAGACTTTGAAAGAGATAATAAATGATTTGGACTTTAACAGCTGGCTGTATTTGTAGTGATTACTGAACTGAAATGAAGGCTGCCCCAGAGACCCCCAAGGAAAAGTGAAATAGAGAACACCACATTTTGGCATCCAAACATGGGACCAAGAACCTTCATCTGTGACCCAGAAATTAGGGTGAGTACAAGAAGGAAACTTTGTAAAGGGCTAAAGTACTATTCCAATTAAAATGGGACAAATGTTTAGAAAGGAGATTTCTCCACTGAAAGGAAATCGTATTGAAAGCTTGGTTAGACTGATAAAAAACCAAGGTTTAATTGTAACTTGGGAACAGATCATTGAACTTTTAGAAACATTACAATACACATCTCCTTGATTCTCTAAGGAAAAAGAATTAAATCCAGATGAGTGGAAATTAGTAGGAGAGCAACTATGTGAATACTACAATGATAATGGACCTGACTTAATTTCCAAAGAAACATTTTATAATATAACTTAATACAACTGGCTTTAGGAAATTATATAAGTTATAGAATAAGGAAAAATAAGAAAGAGCAGGAAGGGGAGAAAATTGATAAACTAAGTGAAAAGGATGAAGAATTAGACAAGAAAAGAGTTAAGTACAATTCTGAATGTATTGCTTCACAGCAGAAGCCATTAGGGCATTCCCCATCTCATGACCCTCTCCTCTCAATTAACCCTTCATGGATGGAGAGAGAAGGAGGAGGGAGAGAGGCAGTGACACAATCAGTACCACCTATGAAGCAGCCTATGACATGATTACAACAGGCATCAGTTAAAGCAAAAAAAAGAAGGAAAGAATATATCTTATTTAATAAATGTATAACCTGTGATTGAAGAGCTTGACTCTTCAGGTCAACAAAGGAGAAGATACACTTCTTTTGGTCTAGAAACAATTAAGGATTTGAAAAAGGGTTGCACTCTTTATGGGGCTACATTATCTTATGTTAAGATGTTATTAGAAAATTTGGCTTATGAAATCTTAACCCCCAGTGATTGTAAATCCATAGCAAGGACATGTTTAGAACCTAGACAAAATTTGTGGCTTTTGGAGTATAGTGACTTATGTAGGATTCAAGCCCAATGCAATAAGCAAACTGAAGTTAATACTCCAATCACCTGTGACCAACTAGCAGGTGAAGGTCAGTATGCAGATAATTTGGCACAGATTAATTAGCCCCATAGCAGCATATGAGCAAATTGCTACTGCTGCAATAAAAGCATGGCGTTCCTT